>NC_057797.1:565724877-566003615 GCF_018294505.1 Triticum aestivum | reverse complement strand
AAGGGCAGACGCCGGAGAAGAAGCAACCTAGCCCCACTATCTATCTTAGAGGTGCGGGGTAGAGGGGGTTCATCGGAGTTGTTCGCCGTGAGGGGCTTAGAGGGATGGCCAGAGCGGCGGCCCGCAACAACGGTGGGTGGAGATTGAGGGGAGGGCGGGGTGGCGAGGCGGTGCGCGGAAGCGCCCGCTGGCCGAGGGTGGTGGAGGCGGGCGGTTGGGGCGGGGCAAGATGGGGGGCATGCGGAAGGAAGAAGAGAGAAGGAAGGAAGAGTATGAACAATAATAGATCTATTTTGGACGGTTGGATGAAGATCGGACGGTCCATATAAAAAATGACGGGTGAATCCCTTTTTCTGTCAACTGATAATAGAGGCTTTCAAAAATTTCTGATTTATTCATCAACTGTTATAGTACAAAGAACAACAGAAACAGAAAAAATTACATCTTGGTTCGTAGACCACTACTCCTTTCATTTGGCTTGGTTGTGTCCCTTTGCGCTAACTAGGATGAGACATTTGGTTTTCTTGAACTTCTATCACCAGATTCACGTAGTCACGTACTACACTTATGCATGAGACATGCTCTGGTTTTGGATTCTACTGGATGAAATGTGACAGAGGGTTTGATGCACGTAGCTATTCATGAAAGGCGTCTAATAAAATCAGAAATAGAAAAAAGTGTGTGCTTTTCATCCGGTAAGTGGCTAAGGAAGTAACTTAATTCTCAAAAAAAGAAAAACAACTAAAATTAATGAACAAGCAAGAGAAGCTATTGCCGACACTCCCTCCGTTTCTATATATAAATCTTTGTGAAGATTTCATTATAAACTACATACAAAATAAAATGGGTGAATCTACCCTTTAAAATACATGTAAACCCTTGGCTGAAAAAAAGGGGAACCAACATGGCATATACTGTACGTACCAGGAACCAATCCAAGAATCGAAACTAGTGCATCTTTTAGGTGAACTTTTTTTAGAAGCAATTTTTAAGCAACCATGCAGAACTACCTACGTGGAGACACAACGCATCTTAGCGTGACACGCCCTTTGTCCAAAAGCCAAAACCAGTTAACTACTTTACGACGTGTCAGATCGGTCGGATGAGGGTGATGATTCGGCGTGATATCACATCTTGGACGAATGGCGTCCGAAAGTCAGGATCATGTGCTACACAAACGCAACAAAGCCATGCAGAACTTTTGCTTGCAGCTAGGCACTTGGAGATGGACACCGAAGGAGCTAGGCCAACATGCCATGCAAATCCACCTCCAAACGAACGGCACCACTAGTGCGTGCTGTGCTTGCCTATTTGGTGACATTTCGGTGGCCAATTTCCGAGGCATTTCTAGAGCACTGCCGGCATGGTGCAATGCATGCACACTGTCCATGTCTTGCAGATCGTGGACAAAAGGAGCCATAGGTCGAGTTGCGTGGTGGAATGATCTGCATTATTGCACATGCTATCTGGCTAGGATATACGCAAGTTCGCGGTGACAAAATGTGGACCGTTCTCTTTCTCTGTATGAACAGGTGTCTGGACAAAGCGGCCATCGCGGAGGCCGATCCGGCGACGGCGGTGACGGTGACGGAGGTGGAGGAGGTGAAGATGGTGGTGAAGCTTCTCCCCATGTGGTCCACGTGCATACTCTTCTGGACCATCTATTCCCAGATGACCACCTTCTCCATCCAGCAGGCCGAGCAGATGGACCGCCGGGCCGGCAGCCACTTCGTCGTCCCGGCGGGCTCGCTCTCCGTCTTCCTCTTCCTCTCCGTCCTGCTCTTCACCGCGCTCAACGAGCGCCTCCTGGTCCCTCTGGCGGCCCGGCTCACGCGGCGGCCGCAGGGCCTGACCTCCCTCCAGCGCGTGGCCGCGGGGCTCGTCCTCGCCACGCTCGGCATGGCCGTCTCCGCACTCGTCGAGAAGAAACGCAGGGACGCCTCCAACGGCAGCGGCGGCGTCGCTGTGAGCGCGCTCTGGCTGGTGCCGCAGTTCTTCCTGGTGGGCGCCGGCGAGGCGTTCGCGTACGTGGGGCAGCTGGAGTTCTTCATCCGGGAGGCGCCCGAGCGGATGAAGTCCATGAGCACGGGCCTGTTCCTGGCGACGCTGGCCATGGGGTTCTTCCTGAGCAGCCTCCTCGTGCTCGCCGTCGACGCCGTCACGCGGGGCGCGTGGATACGTGGCCACCTGGACGACGGGAGGCTGGACCTCTTCTACTGGATGCTGGCGGTGCTCGGGCTGGCCAACTTCGCGGTGTTCTTGGTGTTCGCTAGCCGGCACCAGTACAAACGCACCAGGCCGGACGCGGCGACCGTGGAGGTGCATTGAGGCTTGAGAGGCCAAGCAGCGGGTGGAGGAGGACGCTGTCAAGGAGATCGTGAAAGTGAAAGAGATGGACGTGTAGGGCGCTAGGAAGCGTGTGCCACTGCTGCGTACAACTACTTGGCAGCGTTGGGGTTTGCGGCGTACGTGCACTGCTGTTTGTGTCTCTGACGTTTTCTGGAAAAGAAAATTGGTTGCGTGTAGTGCTATCAGTCGACTCGTAGCTAGCGTTCGTTGCCATCGTGTTCACTCGCTTGCTTGTGTGTTTGCATTTTCTTTTTCAAATGACATGTAACTTTATTCAAACTTGACAAAAATTATAAGGACAATGCTTCAGATCATAGATTTCTCTACTTCTATAAAAGACCCAGTTGGTGATGATGATGTGTCTGTCATACGTCATTTCTGACCATTATATCTGCATCTAACAGCTGTGAGGTAAGTTATGGCATTTTTGCAACAATAGACCACTTCTCTGCTGTACTTGGGACCCGAACACAGCCTCTTCCCCAAGAAAAGTCTAGGGTTCCCCTACCTCCCGCCGGCGCCGCCATCGGTCCGCCTCCTCTCCCGTGGTCTTAGGGCCATGGCGGCGTGGTGGATCTCGGCCCTTGTCGACGAGAGGGCTCTGTTTTCAGTTGTTTTTTCGTATTTTGTTAGGGTTTGTGTCCTGCTCAGGAAGACGAGACGGCGACGGCTCCCTGAAGATAGAATAAGGTTCTCCCCGCCTAGCCCCCGCCCCGATGGTGTGTCTAGCATCGTCGGTGGGCGTGTGGAGATGTGTCTCCGGCGGATCTATCCTTGGTGGATTTGTTCGGATCTGGCCGTAGTCCGTCTACGTTCATGTGTTTTCAGGTTGGATCATTCTGATCTACGCTACTCTTCATCGGCGGCGGTTGCTGTGCTGCTGCGCTGGTCCTACGGGGCCTTAGTGTTGGGGAACGTTGCAGAAAATTAAAAAAAATTCTACGGTTTCACCAAGATCCATCTATGAGTTCATCTAAGCAACGAGTCAAGGGAGAGAGTTTGCATCTACATACCACTTGTAGATCGCGTGCGGAAGCTTGCAAGGTGATGATGTAGTCGTACTCGACGTGATTCGAATCACCGATGACCAAGCGCTGAACGGACAGCACCTCCGCGTTCAACACACGTACGGGACGGGAGACGTCTCCTCCTTCTTGATCCAGCAAGGGGAAGGAGAGGTTGAGGAAGACAGCTCCACCGGCAGCACGACGGCGTGGTGATGGTGGAGAAGCAGTACTCCGATAGGGCTTCGCCAAGCACACGGAGGAGGAGAGGTGTTGGGGAGGGGAGGGCTGCGCCTTGGAGGGTGGTTTGCCCCCCAAGCCAAGGGGGGCGCCCCCTCTAGGGTTCCCCCCTCAACCCTAGGCGCAAGGGCCCAAGGGAGGGGGTGCGCCCAGCCCACCAGGGGCTGGATCCCTGCCCCACGCAGCCCATGTGGCCCCCCGGGAGGGGTGGCCCCTCCCGGTGGACCCCCGGTACCCTTCCGGTGGCCCCGGTACAATACTAGAATGACCCCGAAACTTCCCGGTGTCCGTTTGACAACTTCCCATATATAAATCTTTACCTCCAGACCCTTCCGGAGCTCCTCGTGACGTCCAGGATCCCATCCGGGACTCCGAACAACATTCGGTAGTCACATACTAGTCTTCCTAATAACCCTAGCGTCACCGAACCTTAAGTGTGTAGACCCTACGGGTTCGGGAGACATGCAGACATGACCGAGACGCTCTCAGGTCAATAACCAACAACGGGATCTGGATACCCATGATGGCTCCCACATGCTCCTCGATGTTGTCATCGGATGAACCACGATGTCGAAGATTCGATCAAACCCTGTATACAATTCCCTTTGTCAATCGGTACGTTACTTGCCCGAGACTCGATCGTCGGTATCCCAATACCTTGTTCAGTCTCGTCACCGGCAAGTCACTTTACTCCTACCATAATGCATGATCCCGTGTCCAACACCTTGGTCACATTGAGCTCATTATGATGATGCATTACCGAGTGGGCCCAGAGATACCTCTCCGTCATACGGAGTGACAAATCCCAGTCTCGATCCGTGTCAACCCAAAAGATACTTTCGGAGATACCTGTAATGCACCTTTATAGTCACCCAGTTACATTGTGACGTTTGATACACCCAAGGCACTCTTACGGTATCCGGGAGTTACACGATCTCATGGTCGAAGGAAGAGATACTTGACATTGTCAAAGCTCTAGCAAAACGAACTACACGATCTTTTATGCTATGCTTAGGATTGGGTCTTGTCCATCACATCATTCTCCTAATGATGTGATCCCGTTATCAACGACATCCAATGTCCATAGTCAGGAAACCATGACTATCTGTTGATCACAACGAGCTAGTCAACTAGAGGCTCACCAGGGACATATTGTAGTCTAAGTATTCACACGTGTATTACGATTTCCGGATAATACAGTTATAGCATGAATAAAAGACTTTTATCATGAACATTGAAATATAATAATACTTTTATTATTGCCTCTAGGGCATATTTCCAACAGTCTCCCACTTGCACTAGAGTCACCAATCTAGTTACATTGTGATGAATCAAACACCCATAGAGTTCTGGTGTTGATCATGTTTTGCACGCGAGAGAGGTTTAGTCAGCGGATCTGCGACATTCAGATCCGTGTGTACTTTGCAAATCTCTATGTCTCCATCTTGAACATTTTCACGGATGGAGTTGAAACGACGCTTGATGTGCCTGGTCTTCTTGTGAAACCTGGGCTCCTTAGCGAGGGCAATAGCTCCAGTGTTGTCACAGAAGAGTTTGATCGGCCCCGACGCATTGGGTATGACTCCTAGGTCGGTGATGAACTCCTTCACCCAAATCGCTTCATGCGCTGCCTCCGAGGCTGCCATGTACTCCGCTTCACACGTAGATCCCGCCACGACGCTCTGCTTGCAGCTGCACCAGCTTACTGCTCCACCATTCAACATATACACGTATCCAGTTTGTGACTTAGAGTCATCCAGATCTGAGTCGAAGCTAGCGTCGACGTAACCCTTTACGACGAGCTCTTCGTCTCCTCCATAAACGAGAAACATGTCCTTCGTCCTTTTCAGGTACTTCAGGATATTCTTGACCGCTGTCCAGTGTTCCTTGCCGGGATTACTTTGGTATCTTGCTACCAAACTTACGGCAAGGTTTACATCGGGTCTGGTACACAGCATGGCATACATAATAGATCCTATGGCTGAAGCATAGGGGATGACACTCATCTCTTCTTTGTCTCTTGCCGTGGTCGGTGACTGAGCCGAGCTCAGTCTCACACCTTGTAACATAGGCAAGAACCCCTTCTTGGACTGATCCATTTTGAACTTCTTCAAAATCTTATCAAGGTATGTGCTTTGTGAAAGACCTATGAGGCGTCTCGATCTATCTCTATAGATCTTGATGCCTAATATATAAGCAGCTTCTCCAAGGTCCTTCATTGAAAAACACTTGTTCAAGTAGGCCTTAATGCTGTCCAGGAGTTTCGTATCATTTCCCATCAAGAGTATGTCATCTACATATAATATGAGAAATGCTACAGAGCTCCCACTCACTTTCTTGTAAACGCAGGCTTCTCCATAAGTCTGCGCAAACCCAAACGCTTTGATCATCTCATCAAAGCGAATGTTCCAACTCCGAGATGCTTGCACCAGTCCATAAATGGATCGCTGGAGCTTGCATACTTTGTTAGCGTTCTTAGGATCGACAAAACCTTCCGGCTGCATCATATACAGTTTTTCCTTAAGATGCCCGTTAAGGAATGCTGTTTTGATGTCCATCTGCCATATCTCATAATCATAGTATGCGGCAATTTCTAACATGATTCGGACGGACTTTAGCTTCGCTACGGGAGAGAATGTCTCGTCATAGTCAATCCCTTGAACTTGTCGATAACCCTTAGCGACAAGTCGAGCTTTATAGATGGTAACATTGCCATCCGCGTCTGTCTTCTTCTTAAAGATCCATTTGTTTTCTATCGCTCGCCGATCATCGGGCAAGTCTGTCAAAGTCCATACTTTGTTTTCATACATGGATTCTATCTCGGATTTCATGGCTTCAAGCCATTTGTTGGAATCTGGGCCCGCCATCGCTTCTTCATAGTTCGAAGGTTCACCGTTGTCTAACAACATGATTTCCAGGACAGGGTTGCCGTACCACTCTGGTGTGGAACGTGTCCTTGTGGACCTACGAAGTTCAGTAGCAACTTGATCCAAAGTACCTTGATCATCATCATTGGTTTCCTCTCCAGTTGGTGTGGGCATCACAGGAACATTTTCCTGAGCTGCACCACTTTCCCGTTCGAGAGGTAGTACTTCATCGAGTTCTACTTTCCTCCCACTTGCTTCTTTCGAGAGAAACTCTTTTTCCAGAAAGTATCCGTTCTTGGCAACAAAGATCTTGCCTTCGGATCTTAAGTAGAAGGTATACCCGACAGTTTCCTTAGGGTATCCTATGAATACGCATTTTTCCGACTTGGGTTCGAGCTTTTCAGGTTGAAGTTTCTTGACATAAGCATCGCATCCCCAAACTTTTAGAAACGACAGCTTAGGTTTCTTCCCAAACCATAATTCATACGGTGTCGTCTCAACGGATTTAGACGGTGCCCTATTTAAAGTGAATGTAGCTGTCTCTAGAGCGTATCCCCAAAATGATAGTGGTAAATCGGTAAGAGACATCATAGACCGCACCATATCCAATAGAGTGCGATTACGACGTTCGGACACACCGTTTCGCTGAGGTGTTCCAGGCGGCGTGAGTTGTGAAACGATTCCACATTTCCTTAAGTGTGTACCAAATTCGTGACTTAAGTATTCTCCTCCACGATCTGATCATAAGAATTTTATCTTTCGGTCACCTTGATTCTCTACCTCATTCTGAAATTCCTTGAACTTTTCAAAGGTCTCAGACTTGTGTTTCATTAAGTAGACATACCCATATCTACTCAAGTCATCAGTGAGAGTGAGAACATAACGATATCCTCCGCGAGCCTCAACGCTCATTGGACCGCACACATCGGTATGTATGATTTCCAACAAGTTGGTTGCTCGCTCCATTGTTCCGGAGAACGGAGTCTTGGTCATTTTGCCCAAGAGGCATGGTTCGCACGTGTCAAACGATTCATAATCAAGAGACTCTAAAAGTCCAACGGCATGGAGCTTCTTCATGCGCTTGACAGCAATGTGACCAAGGCGGCAGTGCCACAAGTATGTGGGACTATCGTTATCAACTTTACATCTTTTGGCATCTACACTATGAACATGTGTAATATTACGCTCGAGATTCATTAAGAATAAACCATTGACCATCGGAGCATGACCATAAAACATATCTCTCATATAAATCGAACAACCATTATTCTCAGACTTAAATGAGTAGCCATCTCGTATTAAACGAGATCCAGATACAATGTTCATGCTCAAACTTGGCACTAAATAACAATTATTAAGGTTCAAAACTAATCCCGTAGGTAAATGTAGAGGCAGCGTGCCGATGGCGATCACATCGACTCTGGAACCATTCCCGATGCGCATAGTCACCTCGTCCTTTGCCAGTCTCCGTTTATTCCGCAGCTCCTGCTGTGAGTTACAAATATGAGCAACGGCACCGGTATCAAATACCCAGGAGTTACTACGAGTACTGGTAAGGTACACATCAATCACATGTATATCAAATATACCTTTGGTGTTGCCGGCCTTCTTATCCGCTAAGTATTTGGGGCAGTTCCGCTTCCAGTGACCCTTCCCCTTGCAATAAAAGCACTCAGTCTCAGGCTTGGGTCCATTCTTTGACTTCTTCCCGGTAACTGGTTTACCAGGCGCAGCAACCTCCTTGCCGTCCTTCTTGAAGTTCTTCTTACCCTTGCCCTTCTTGAACTTAGTGGTCTTATTGACCATCAACACTTGATGTTCTTTCTTGATTTCAGCCTCTGCTGACTTCAGCATCGAGAACACTTCAGGAATGGTCTTTTCCATCCCCTGCATGTTGTAGTTCATCACAAAGCTCTTGTAGCTTGGTGGGAGCGACTGGAGGATTCTGTCAATGACCGCCTCATCTGGGAGGTTTATGTTCAGCTGGGTCATACGGTTGTGCAACCCAGACATCTTCAGGATGTGCTCACTGATAGAACTGTTTTCCTCCATCTTACAACTGTAGAACTTGTCGGAGACATCATATCTCTCGACCCGGGCATGAGCTTGAAAAACTAGTTTCAGCTCTTCGAACATCTCATATGCTCCGTGGTGCTCAAAACGCTTTTGGAGCCCCGGTTCTAAGTTGTAAAGCATGCCGCACTGAACGAGGGAGTAATCATCAGCACGAGACTGCCAAGCATTCATAATGTCTTGGTTCTCTGGGACGGGAGCGTCACCTAGCGGTCCTTCTAGGACATATTGTTTCCTGGCAGCTATGAGGATGATCCTCAGGTTCCGGACCCAGTCCGTATAGTTGCTGCCATCATCTTTCAGCTTGGTTTTCTCTAGGAACGCGTTGAAGTTCATGTTGACATTAGCGTTGGCCATTGATCTACAAGACATATTTGCAAAGGTTTTAGACTAAGTTCATGATAATAAAGTTCTAATCAAATTATGAACTCCCACTTAGATTAGACATCCCTCTAGTCATCTAAGTGTTACACGATCCGAGTCAACTAGCCTGTGTCCGATCATCACGTGAGACGGACTAGTCATCGTCGGTGAACATTCTCATGTTGATCGTATCTTCCATACGATTCGTGTTCGACCTTTCGGTCTCCGTGTTCCGAGGCCATGTCTGCACATGCTAGGCTCGTCAAGTTAACCCTAAGTGTTTTCGCTGTGTAAAACTGTCTTACACCCGTTGTATGTGAACGTAAGAATCCATCACACCCGATCATCACGTGGTGCTTAGAAGCGACGAACTGTAGCAACGGTGCACAGTTAGGGGAGAACACTTCTTGAAATTTTTGTAAGGGATCATCTTATTTACTACCATCATCCTAAGTAAACAAGATGCATAAACATAATAAACATCACATGCAATTATATAGTTGTGACATGATATGGCCAATATCATATAGCTCCATTGATCTTCATCTTCGGGGCTCCATGATCATCTTGTCACCGGCTTGACACCATGATCTCCATCATCGTGTCTTCATGAAGTTGTCACGCCAACGACTACTTCTACTTCTATGACTAACGTTTAGCAATAAAGTAAAGTAGTTTACATGGCGTTATTCAATGACACGCAGGTCATACAAAAAATAAAGACAACTCCTATGGCTCCTGCCGGTTGTCATACTCATCGACATGCAAGTCGTGAATCCTATCACAAAGAACATGATCTCATACATCACAATTCATCATTCATCACAACTTCTGGCCATATCACATCACATGATCAATCGCTGCAAAAACAAGTTAGACGTCCTCTAATTGTTGTTGCATCTTTTACGTGGCTGCAATTGGGTTCTAGCAAGAACGTTTTCTTACCTACGAATCACCACAACGTGATTTTGTCAACTTCTATTTACCCTTCATAAGGGCCCTGTTCATCGATTCCGCTCCAACTAAAGTGGGAGAGACAGACACCCGCCAGCCACCTTATGCAACTAGTGCATGTCAGTCGGTGGAACCGGTCTCACGTAAGCGTACGTGTAAGGTTGGTCCGGGCCGCTTCATCCCACAATACCGTTGAGCAAGAAAAGACTAGTAGAGGCAAGTAAGTTGACAAGATCCACGGCCACAACAAATTGTGTTCTACTCGTGCATTAGAGAACTACGCATAGACCTAGCTCTGATACCACTGTTGGGGAACATTGCAGAAAATAAAAAAAATTCTACGGTTTCACCAAGATCCATCTATGAGTTCATCTAAGCAACGAGTCAAGGGAGAGAGTTTGCATCTACATACCACTTGTAGATCGCGTGCGGAAGCTTGCAAGGTGATGATGTAGTCGTACTCGACGTGATTCGAATCACCGATGACCAAGCGCTGAACGGACAGCACCTCCGCGTTCAACACACGTACGGGACGGGAGACGTCTCCTCCTTCTTGATCCAGCAAGGGGAAGGAGAGGTTGAGGAACACAGCTCCACCGGCTGCACGACGGCGTGGTGATGGTGGAGAAGCAGTACTCCGACAGGGCTTCGCCAAGCACACGGAGGAGGAGAGGTGTTGGGGAGGGGAGGGCTGCGCCTTGGAGGGTGGTTTGCCCCCCAAGCCAAGGGGGGCGCCCCCTCTAGGGTTCCCCCCTCAACCCTAGGCGCAAGGGCCCAAGGGAGGGGGTGCGCCCAGCCCACCATGGGCTGGCTCCCTGCCCCACGCAGCCCATGTGGCCCCCCGGGAGGGGTGGCCCCTCCCGGTGGAGCCCCGGTACCCTTCCGGTGGCCCCGGTACAATACCGGTATGACCCCGAAACTTCCCGGTGTCCGTTTGACAACTTCCCATATATAAATCTTTACCTCCGGACCCTTCCAGAGCTCCTCGTGACGTCCAGGATCCCATCCGGGACTCCGAACAACATTCGGTAGTCACATACTAGTCTTCCTAATAACCCTAGCGTCACCGAACCTTAAGTGTGTAGACCCTACGGGTTCGGGAGACATGCAGACATGACCGAGACGCTCTCAGGTCAATAACCAACACCGGGATCTGGATACCCATGATGGCTCCCACATGCTCCTCGATGTTGTCATCGGATGAACCACGATGTCGAAGATTCGATCAAACCCTGTATACAATTCCCTTTGTCAATCGGTACGTTACTTGCCCGAGACTCGATCGTCGGTATCCCAATACCTTGTTCAGTCTCGTCACCGGCAAGTCACTTTACTCGTACCGTAATGCATGATCCCGTGTCCAACACCTTGGTCACATTGAGCTCATTATGATGATGCATTACCGAGTGGGCCCAGAGATACCTCTCCGTCATACGGTGTGACAAATCCCAGTCTCGATCGGTGTCAACCCAAAAGATACTTTTGGAGATACCTGTAATGCACCTTTATAGTCACCCAGTTACGTTGTGACGTTTGATACACCCAAGGCACTCTTACGGTATCCGGGAGTTACACGATCTCATGGTCGAAGGAAGAGATACTTGACATTGGCAAAGCTCTAGCAAAACGAACTACACGATCTTTTATGCTATGCTTAGGATTGGGTCTTGTCCATCACATCATTCTCCTAATGATGTGATCCCGTTATCAACGACATCCAATGTCCATAGTCAGGAAACCATGACTATCTGTTGATCACAACGAGCTAGTCAACTAGAGGCTCACCAGGGACATATTGTAGTCTAAGTATTCACACGTGTATTACGATTTCCGGATAATACAGTTATAGCATGAATAAAAGACTTTTATCATGAACATTGAAATATAATAATACTTTTATTATTGCCTCTAGGGCATATTTCCAACACTTAGCATGACGACTTCCCTACTGTCTACTACAACAAGTTTTTCCCAACTCCGGCGAGGGAGGGGCGATGATGGCGGCGCACCTTCGTCTCGCTTCAGTGCTTGTAGTCGTCGCTAGATGTTCTACGAATCTGGATGTAATTTTTATTATTTCTGGTGTTCATTGTACTGACATGATTGAAGATGAATAGTTTGAAAGTTTTTTCGCAAAAAAAGACCACTTCTCTGCTCCAATGTGCAGAAAACCCCTTATTATCTTGAAAGCAACCACATCCCTCCCTCACCTCATCAAAACAGTCTGAGAAATATATTTTAAGTGAAACATAATATATTTTTAGTGGCATATGTATATAAAAACAAGAGTGTTTTCTTTCAAGTTTGTGAACAAGTACTATTCTACTTAGATCCGTTACAACGCACGGGCACATTGCTAGTGAAACATTAAAAATGAGTTTCACAACTAAGAACTTGTAATGAAATTTCTAAGAAACATCAACTCTGTGATACTCAGAGACATCTTCTAGTGTATTAAGATCTGTAATGTATTAAACTTTGCAACAGTAATAAGTAGTGTGAAGGATTCAACGCTTTTTAGTATTGTTTGAGCAACAACTCCTTTTTAGTAGAGTGTGAAGGATTCAACTAAGAGAGTCTCACTGTTGGATTTGGCAGGGTTTGAGTTGGGCTTTATGTTGTCTTTCTTTGTTTTTCTTTCCTTCTTTTTACTTTTTCCAACACATGTCTACATCTTTGTTACGCATTTAATATTTTTTTTGTATAGGTCAAAACATTTTTAATACACGATTAACATTTTCTTTCAAATAAGTGTTTCAACATTTATTGTTTTCATACAAATTGAAATCTCCTTATACACCTAAAGCATTTTTCATACAAGTTTAACATTTTTTCATATATATGATTAATATTTTTTTCAAATATATTTGGTGTCTAGTTTTTCTTCATACACATCATACATTTTTCTTATAAATATTTAAGGTTCTATATACACATGCTTAACATTTTTAATACAATATTAATTTTTTATAATATATATTTCGATGTCTACTTTTTCATATACATTGTACATTTGTGTATACATCAGGGTCATTTTTATATGCAAGTTTAACAATTTTCAAATACAAAATTACCATTTTTTCAAAACTTATATTTTTATGTCTACTTTTTTCTATCCACATTGTACATTGTAAACATTTTTCATATACATTGGAAATATTTTTATATACACATTTAACGTTCTTCAAATACATGATTACTTTTTGAAAAAATTAAGTAAAGTGTTTTTGTAATATATATATTTATAATATTAGGAAGCATAAATAAAATTTAACAAAATGAAAACAAAAAATGTGAAAAAGGAGTGAAAAAATGAGTGTTTTTGGGTCCTGTTGGCTCCCGCGCAACCTTGCGCTAGGACATATGTCTCACTATAAGTGAGACATGGGCGCACCCCCAAATGCTATATCTCGCTTTTAGTGAGTGTAGCATCCATCTCGCCAGTAGAGAGCCCCGCAGAGACAACGCGTATGGAGCGGCCCAATAACATGCGCGTTCGTTCGTTCCATTTTTCTTTTTTTTTCTTTTTTTCTTTTGTATTTTCTTTGGGGTTTTTTTCACGAATACGCAAAAGTGCATATCATTTCATTGTTAGGAAGGAGAGTACGGGGAGGAGGGGGTGCAGCTCGAGCCTTGTACGCTAGAGGCAAGGCATGGAGCCGCAGAGCATTGGTGACGGGGTGCTCGGCCCGTTACACGAGAGGGCCTATGCTATCAAAGCGCCAAGACCACGCGATCCTGCCCGAGCCCAGGCGCGGGCCTCTTCCTGGATTGATGAGAAGAGTCGCGAGAGGGAGGGGTTCTCGCAGTCGAAGACGCAGCTGTTGCGGTAGCGCCAAATAGACCATGCCGTGAGCACCGCTAGCGTGGCTAGGCCCTTGCGGTGGCCGGCAGGGGATCACCTGATTGTGGCCGAGCACCGGGGAAGAAAGGCTTCGTTGCCAGAAGGGGGGTGAAGTAGCAAGGGCCCAAGAAAGAACGTCGTGCCAAATTTGTCGGGAGAAAGGGCAGCCAATGATGATGTGCTGCATGGTCTCCTCGGCCTGGTCACACAGGGCACAGCGATCATTGTGCGGCAGGCCATCTAGAGCAAGTCTAGCAGACGTCCAGCAACGGTCGAGGTCCGCGAGCCAAGTAAACATCTTGACGCGGAGGGGAGCCCAACATCTCTAGGTGAGGCGCCAGAATGGCGCAGAAGTGGATCCGGAGTAGAGAGCTCAATAGCAGGATTTGGACGAGTACTTGGCGTTGGCAGTCCATCGCCAGAGGAGGCGGTCCGGGCGGGTGGAGAGGGTGGTGTACCGGAGCAATCTCCAGAGGCGGACGTAATCGGTCAGGGCGGTGGGGTTGAGTGCGCCGCGTAGATCAGCGATCCAGTGACGGTCCTGGAGGGCATCAGTGACAGTGCGCTTCCGCAGGCGCCGTGGAACCAGGGGAAGCAGAAATGGAGCAAGATCCGAGATGGTGTGGCCGTTGAGCCAGTGGTCGGTCCAGAAAAGGCATATTTGGCCGTCGCCGATGGCCGAGGATGTGGAGTCCTGGAAGATGGCAAAGACATTGTGGTCGCTCGGGAGGTGGAGATGCGCCCAAGGCTTGGAGGGATCTGTGCGCTGTAACCAGAGCCACCGGACTCGCAGGGCAATGCCCTGGCGGTGGAGGTCCTGGATGCCAAGTCCGCCGAGCTCGAGAGGGCGGCAAACATGTTGCCAGTTGAAGGGACCATGGCCGTTGCGGGTTTCCTTTCTGCCATACCACAGGAACTCGCGGATGGTGCGGTTGATCTACTTGAGAATCGGCAAGCAGATGGCGATGGCCACCATAATGTGAGAAGGGATCGCGTAGAGGACATAACGAACCAGAGCGAGGCGCTCACCGCGGGAGAGAAGGGCAGTGCGCCAGGTGGACAGCTTCCTCGCGAGCCTCTCGAAGATTGGTTGCAGGGAGGATGCCGAGGGTTTCCAAACCGACAATGGGATGCCCAAGTAGGTGATAGGAAAGTCGAGGACGGCACAAGCGAGCTCAGTGTTGATGCACGTGAGCTCCGATTCACCACAGTGGATGGGCATAGCCGAGCATTTTGCGAAGTTGGTGCGGAGCCCAGAAGCCACACCAAAGACGTGCAGCAGCTCGCGGATGACTTGCAGGTCGTGGCTGGAAGGGTGGCAGAATATGACCACGTTGTCGGTGAAGAGGGATATGCTCGAGGCGGCATGGCGGGCTGTGAGGTGCTGGAGCAGGCCGCACTGATGGGCGTGCAACAACAGGGAGTTGAGGAGATCGATGGCCATCGTGAAGAGCATGGGAGATATCGGATCACCCTGACGCAGGCCGCAGGTGAGGGCGATCGGGGGGCGGGGGATCCGTTGATGAGGACCCGTGTGCTGGCGGTGGAGAGGAGAATGGCGATCCATTCGATCCAGTGACGTCCGAAGCCAAGATGCCGGAGGACATCAATGAGGAAGGGCCAAGAGAGCGTGTCGAACTCGCGTGCGATGTCAAGCTTGAGGAGGACATGGGGTAGCCGAAGAATATGAAGCTGGCGGGCGGTCTGCTGGACCAACATGAAGTTGTCGTGCACGTAGCGGCCAGTGATGAAAGCGCTCTGGTTCGTGGACACGAGCTGTCCCAGCCGTGGGGCGAGCCAGAGGGAGAGGACCTTCGCGATGAGCTTGGCCACAAGGTGGAGCAGGCTGATGGGGCGGTAATCCAAGAGGGCAGAGGCGTCTTGCCTTTTGGGCAAGAGGGTGATTAGAGCTTCGTTGAGGCGCTGCATGCTATGCTCGTTCATGGAGTGGAACTTGTCAGAAACTGCGCAAATGTCGGCCTTGACGATGTCCTAGCATGCCACAAGAAATTCAGATGTGAAGCGGTCAGGTCCCGGAGCCTTGTCGGGGGGAAGCGCGCGGGCAGCTCGTAGGATCTCCTCCTCGGAGAAAGGAAGCTCAGGTCAGTGAGGTCAAATGATCTGTCGTCGAACTAGTCAAGATCAAGGGCGAATTCGCGTGGCGAGGAGGAACCGAAGAGCGAGGAGAAATGATTAAAGGCGGCCTCGGCCATGCCCTGTTCGTCAAGAACCATTGTGTCGTTGACCCGAAGGGAGTGGATGACGTTCTTTTGGCGCCGGTGAGCAGCATGGATTTTGAAGAATGTTGTGTTCGTCTCGCCCTCCTTGAGCCAGGAGAAACGCACGCGCTCGCGAGCAATGGATCTCTCAAGCGAAGCAAGCCCGAGGTAGGTGTGCTTAAGGTTGTTGCGGAGCCAGGTTTTGGACTGGGATAGAGGGCGGTAATCCTGCGCCGCGTCGAGCCGGGCCGTGAGCTCTCTGGCTATAACGAGTTTCAGAGCGACGTGGCTGGTAGTGTGCGCGCCCCAGCTCTAGATGCGGCGCGTTGTTAGCTTCAGGCGGATGTAGACGCGCCGGAAGGGATCAGGGTCGTCAACGCCGGCCCATGCATCCGCCACAGCGGCGTGAAAGCCGCTGAGCTTGATCCAAAAACGTTCGAAGTGGAACCGTTTTGGGCCAGTGTGATGCGGCGAGCAGTCCAAGAAGAGAGGGCAGTGGTCGGAGACGGTCGTGGCGAAGCACCGGAGAAGGCAGTGCGGATGCGAAGTATCCTAGTCTGAGGTGCAGAGAAACCGATCGTTGCGCACAAGGGTGGGGGAGTCGCGCTTGTTCGACCAAGTATAGCGACGACCATGCATGTACACGTCACATAGCTCCATGTCGGTGATGAAGCGTCGGAAGCGGCTCGAGGTGCGCCTATTGATGCGCCCGTTACTCTTGTCCTCGGAGGAGGAGACGAGGTTGAAATCGCCCCCCCAGGAGCTAGGGGCCAGCACAAAAAAATTTAAAAGAATGAAAATACAAAAAAATTACTTGCCTCTCATACCTAAAAAGTTTTTCAATAAGAGAAGTGATTGGAAGGTTATGCATTGGAGAAATGAGGTCGCCCTTGAACACTTGTGTTCATGCTCATGGAAAAAATGTAAAAAAATTCATGGAAGCTTCTCTAAAGATAATTATCCCCTTGTATATATCCATTGTATTATAAAAATATTGTGCCAAGCTTCGGTTTTAGGATGATTAGATTGCTTGTTTACTATGTATAGTACAAAAACAGCAACTTTGGCTGTAGCGCGTGATTTTACATTTTTTACTGGAAAGTCAAATGGGTCTGAAACTTTTTGCACATTACTTCTGTATAAATTTTTAAATTTTTCATATTTATTTAGAATTTTTTTGGAGTTACGGAAGTTTACTAAACTTCCAGATTACTACAGACTGTCCTATTTTGACAGATTCTGTTTTCTATGAGTTGTTCGCTTATTTTGATGAATCTATGGGTAGTATCGGGGGGTATGAACCATGGTGAAGTTGGAATACAGTAGATATAGTTCTAATATGAAATTGGAATAAGTTTTCAACAGTACCTAAAGGTAGTGATTTGCTTTATTACACTAACGGATCTCACAACGTTTTTGTTAAAGTTTTGTGTGGATGAAGTGTTCGAAGATTGAGGAGCTATCAATATGAGAAGAATAAAGAGAGGCAAGAGCTCAATCTTGGGGATGCCCAAGGCACCCCAAGTAAATATTTCAAGGATACTCAAGCATCTAAGCTTGGGGGTGCCCCGGTTGACATCTCATCTTTCTTCTTCAACAATTATCGGTATACCTCGGTTTTTGTTTTGTTCATATAATTTGTGTCATTTGTGTTTTTGTTTTTTCCTTAAGAACCATGCTAGTATGAGATAGCCCCTTATTGATTTATAGAATACTTCATGTGCTTCACTTATATCTTTTAAGTATGATCTTATAGAATTGCTCTTTGTGCTTCACTTAAATCTTTTGAGTATGGTTTTATAGAATGCTTCGTGTGCTTCACTTATATATTTTGAGCTTGGATATTGGTTAGTCTATATTAATTGTAGAATGCTCCATGAACTTCACTTATATCTTTTGGAGTATGAATAATACTATCATCTAAAGTGGATTTAGAAGAAGTTTGCTCCCACTATTCCGAATGAGGAGAATTTTACTTATGTGGAGAGTAGTAAAATTTCTATGCTTGTAGATCATGAACATAATGCTTTATGTGATGGCTATATTGTTGAGATCATTCATGATGCTACTGAAAATTATTATGAGGGAGGAATACATGCTTGTAGGAGTCGCAATAATATCAAGTTTCCTCTCTATGTGCTTAAAATCTTGAAGTTATGCTTGTTTTACCTTCCTATGCAAGTTGATTCTTGTTCCCATAAGTTGTTTTCTCACAAAATCCCTATGCATAGGAAGTATGTTAGACTTACATGTGCTAGTCATACTCTTCATGATGCTCTCCTTATGTTTCAATTCTTATCTTTTATGTGAGCATCATTGAAATCATCATGCCTAGCTAAAAGGCATTAAAGAAAAGCGCTTGTTGGGAGACAACCCAATATTTACCCTTACTGTTTTTGTGTGTTTTCATGATTAAGCTACTGTATTAATCATGTATTATAGCTTTTGTTTCAACAAAGTGCCAAGTAAGACCTTTGGGAACACTTGGGTGAAAGTTAATGTGGTCTTGCTGTAAAAAACAGAAACTTTGCGCTCACGAGATTAGCTGTCATTTTTTACATAAGAGTGCGATTGAGTTGATTATTTTTTAAGAAGATTAATAGAAAAATTACTCACGTCCACCAATTTTTTCATAATTTTTGGAGTAGTAGAAGTATGGTTGGTGTTCAGATCATTACAGACTATTCTGTTTCTGACAGATTCTGTTTTCATTGCATAGTTTGCTTGTTTTCTATTTTCTATGTCTTATATTTCTCAATATAAACTGTAGAAATAATATGGTACAGTAGGAATTGTGTGAGAACAATTATGAACCTTGTCTTTGACAGTACCAAAGTGAATGGTTTACTCTTTATCACACTAACATATCTCACGAAGTTCCGTTAAGTTTTGTGTGATTGAAGTTTTCAAGCTTTGGGGGAGATATTGATATGAGAAGAATAAGGAGTGGAAAGACTCTAAGATTGGGGATGCCCAAGTCACCCCAAGGTAATATTCAAGGAAGAATCAAGCGCCTAAGCTTGGGGATGCCCCGGAAGGCATCCCCTCTTTCGTCATCAAAACTATCGGTATACCTTGCTCGGAGCTATATTTTTATTCGTCACATGATATGTGTTTTGCTTGGAGCGTATTTTCAATTTTACTTGTTGTTTGAATAAAATCATTGGATCTGAAATCTTGAATGAAAATGAATCCTCCCATGGCTATTTAATTATTTGACTACTCAGTATTCTTCACTTATATCTTTTTGGAGTAGTTTGTCATTTACTCACGTGCTTCATGTATATCCTACGAGTAAATGGTTGAATGAATTGAATATCATAAATCTGAATTTATATACGTTTCATATGTTTACAACATGGGGAGTAATGACTTCACACATAATAAGTATAGGTAGTAAACTTATTGGAAGTTAGCAAACGCAGAATTGGTCACTTGAACAATTCATGAAAGAATATTGAAGGAAGAGAGATTACACATATAAATATACTATCTTGGACATCTTTTGCAAATTTTGAGCACTCATTAAAATATGACATGCTAAAAGGTTGATGTTGGACAAGGAAGACAACTTAATGGGTTATGTTTTCCTATATCTGAAACGTTATATTGTCTTGGATCATCCAACATGTTGAGCTTGCCTTTCCCCCTCATGCTAGCCAAATTCTTTTCACCAAGTAGAGATACTACGTGTGCTTCCGAATATCCTTAAACCCAGTTTTGCCATGAGAGCCCACTATATCTACCTATGGACTGAGTAAAATCCTTCAAGTAAGTTGTCATTGTTGCAAGCAATAAAATTTGCTCTCTAAACATGTATGATTTATTAGTGTGGAGAAAATAAGCTTTATACAATCTTGTGATGTGGAAGAAATAAAAGCGACAGACTGCATAATAAATGTCCATATCACAAGTGGCAATATAAGGGCTCATTCAGTTTGGAGGAAATCTAAACATATGAATTTGGAGTAGTATAGGAATTTGATAGGATGGCACTTGCCACCCTAAGGAATTGACTTGCCTCGTTCCTATGCGCAAAATGAGCTTTGAGTGGATGTGTAGTTTCCTCCAAAAGCATAGGAAATGAATAGTATTCCTACGAAGTTCCTTTACGCATTTCCTACAAACCGAATGCATATATAGGAAATTTTCCTCTGGAATCCTTGTTCCCATGTTTTCCTATAAAAATCCTCCAAACCGAATGAGGCCTAAAGTGATGTTCTTTTGCACTAAGATTTCATGCATCCAACCATAAAAACACATGACAACTGATACGTCTCCGTCGTATCTACTTTTCCAAACACCTTTTCCCTTGTTTGGGACTCTAACTTGCATGATTTGAATGGAAGTAACCCGGACTAACGTTGTTTTCAGCAGAATTGCCATGGTGTTATTTTTGTGCAAAAATAAAAGTTCTCGGAATGACCTAAAAATCAACGGAGAATTATTTTGGAATATATAAAAAATACTGGAAGGAAGATCCACGTCAGGGGGCCTCCACCTTTCCACAAGGGTGGGGGGTGCGCCCTACACCCCTGGGCGTGCCCCCTGCCTCGTGGGCCCCCTGGAGCTCCACCGACCTCAACTCCAACTCCATATATTCGTGTTCGGGGAGAAAAAAAAACCAAAGAGAAGGATTCATCGCGTTTTATGATACGGAGCCGCCGCCAAGCCCTAAACTCTCTCGGGAGGCCTGATCTGGAGTCCGTTCGGGGCTCCGGAGAGGGGAATCCATCGCCATCGTCATCATCAACCATCCTCCATCACCAATTTCATGATGCTCCCTGAGGGAGTCCTGGATTAGGGGGTCTCTGGACAACCGGACTATATCCTTTGGCTGGACTATAAAGATACAAGATTGAAGACTTCGTCCCGTGTCTGGATGGGACTTTCCCTGGCGTAGAAGGCAAGCTTGGCAATATGGATATGTAGATCTCCTCCCTTGTAACCGACTCTGTGTAACCCTAGCCCCCTCCGGTGTCTATATAAACCGGAGGGTTTAGTCTGTAGGACAACATACAATCATACCATAGGCTAGCTTCTAGGGTTTAGCCTCTACGATCTCGTGGTAGATCAACTCTTGTAATACTCATATCATCAAGAAAAATCAAGCAGGACGTAGGGTATTACCTCCTTCAAGAGGGCCCGAACCTTGGTAAACATCGTGTCCCCTGCCTCCTGTTACCATCCGCCTTAGACGCACAGTTCGGGACCCCCTACCCGAGATCCGCCGGTTTTGACACCGACGTTGGTGCTTTCATTGAGAGTTCCACTGTGCCGTCACCGTAAGGCTTGAAGGCTCCTTCGATCATCGGTAACGATGCGGTCTAGGGTGAGGTTTTCCTCCTCGGACAGATCTTTGTATTCGGCGGTTTTGCACTGCGGGCCAATTCGCTTGGCCATCTGGAGCAGATCGAGAGCTACGCCCCTGGCCATCAGGTCAGGTTCAGAAACTTAAACTACACTGCCGACATCCGTCGAGACTTGATCTTCGATGGATTCGAGCCCATGTCAGGTGCGCCGCACAATCACGACGAGCATGACGTAACTCTGCCGTCGGATAGTGTTCGGGAGATCGCATCTGCAACTACACCGGCCTTCAATCCGGAGTAAATTGCATCGTCCAAGGACAGAGGGATAGACACCGCTATGGAGGCCGCACTCTCAGTGGCGATGGAGTCGGATACTGACTTCACCCCTTACGAGAGCCATGTCGCCGAACCACTGGATTTGTCTCCGGCCATGGACTCCGAGCCGCCTGCATCCGTGCCTATCGAATCTGACTAGGCGCCGATCATGGAGTTCACCTCCGCGGATATCTTTTAGCACTCTCCTTTCGGCGATGTGCTAAATTCATTAAGGTATCTCTCCTTGTCAGGAGAACCTTGGCTGAACTATGTCCGGCTAGAATGGGATGCGGACGACGAAGAAATTCACTGCCCACCCACCACCCACTTAGTAGCCACTGTCGACGACTTAACCGACATGCTCGACTTCGACTCCGAAGACATCGACGGCATGGACGAAGATGCAGGAGACGAATAGGAACCAGTGCCCACAAGGTGCCGGACAGCCACTTCATCACATGACATATACATGGTGGATACACCCAAAGAAGGCAATGGCAAAGAGACAGCGGAGGATGGCCCCTCCAAGAAGTAACCCAAGCGCCGACGTCAGCGGCGCAGCCCTAAGTCCCGCCATAGCAAAAACAGCGATAACAGCGCAAGAGAAAATAACACTCCAGTCGACTCCAGAGGAAACGACGACCACATTGCCCCGGCGGCAGAGCACGATGAAGCTGCAAACGATGAACATAGTACGGATCCGACGTCCGAACACGGCGACGCCGAGGATAAACCTCATCAAACCCCCTCTAGGGAGGAAAACAGTCCGGACGAAGATGCACACATCATCCCGGAAACGCACTTGGAGCAAGAGAACCTCCCAGAAGGCTTATTGCCACAGCGAGGAGTCTGAAGAAGCAGAAGCAAAGGCTTAAGGCCACACAAAATATGCTCAACAGCAGGTGGAACAAAGTGCTCGACAACAAAGAAAAGTATGGTGGAAGTTACCACACAAAGAGTACCCAAAGCGCAAGCTATTACCTGAATTCGACGATGAGGCCTTAGACCCCACACAGCCGAAAAATGAAACGGCCAACCGGCCGGATCAACCACCTTGTGACCGCGATAGAGCGGCTAACAAGGTCGCACATAAGTCAACACACGATCTACGTGAGGACTTGCGCCAAAAATCCGGTACGACCAGATCCATCTATGGATCTAGGAAGCGCGCTCCGGCACAAAATCAAACCCGAATACTACAACCGTCCGAACGCCATGGTACATCCAAATATAGGGGTGCTGCACACCCCCTATGTTTCACCAATGAGGTGCTGGACCACGAATTCCCAGAAGGATTCAAACAAGTGAACATAGAGGCGTACGATGGGACCACAGACCCTGGGGTCTGGATTGAGGACTTTATCCTCTATATCCATATGGCTCGCGGAGACGATCTCCATGCCATCAAATACTTGCCCCTCAAGCTTAAAGGACCAGCTCGGCACTGGCTGAAAAGCCTCCCCAAAAACTCAATTGGAAGTTGGGAGGAGCTCGAGGACCCTTTTCGGGCTAATTTTCAAGGGACCTATGTCCGACCTCCGGATGCAGACGATATAAGTCGTATAATTCAACAGCCCGAAGAGTCCGCCCGAAAGCTTTGGAACATGTTTCTCACTAAGAAGAACCAAATCGTCGAGTGTCCGAACGCCGAAGCCTTAGAAACTTTCAAACACAGCGTCCGAGACGAATGGCTCGCCAGACACCTCGGCCAAGAAAAACCAAGAACAATGGCAGCCCTGACAAGCCTCATGACCCGCTTTTGCACGGGCGGAGATAGCTGGTTAGCCCGCAGTAGCACCAGCGACCCAAGCACATCCGAAGTCAGGGATGGCAATGGAAAACCACGATGCAATAAAAACAAGCATCGAAATAAAGAAGATAGCCCAGATAATATGGCGGTAAACGCCGGATTCAGGGGCTCTCGACCAGGTCAACGGAAAAAGCCTTTCAAAGGCAGCAAAGATGGACCGTCTGGCCTAAACAGGATTCTTGACAAACTATGTCAGATTCATGGCACCCCTGATAAACCTGCAAATCACACCCACAAAGAATGTTGGGTCTTCAAGCAGGTCAGTACGCTAAACGCCAAACACAAGGGGGGGAGACACCAAGTGAAGACGAGGACGAACCTCGCCAGCAAAGCACTGGAGGACAGAAAAAATTCCCTCCAGAGGTTAAAACAGTAAACATGATCCATGTGACGAAGAGGAGAAGCAAACATGCACTCCGAGACACACGCGCCATAGAGCCCGTCACCCCTAGGTTCAACCCCTGGTTGGCCTGCCCGATCACTTTTGATCGCAGGGATCACGCGACAAGCATCCGGCACGAAGGATTGGCTTCCTTGGTGTTAGACCCAATAATAAACGGATACCATCTCACACGAGTCCTTATGGACGGCGGCAGTGGTCTAAATCTGATATATCAGGACACAGTCCGCAAAATGGGGATAGACCCGACAAAAATAAGCCACAGTAATACTACCTTCAAGGGAGTAATACCAGGCCTAGAGGCCCGCTGTACGGGCTCTCTATTACTAGAGGTTGTATTCGGTTCTCCCGTCAACTTCCGAAGCAAAAGGTTAACTTTCTACACCGCTCCATTCCGAAGTGGCTATCAAGCACTACTCGGAAGAATGGCTTTCGCTCGTTTTAATGCAATGCCACATTACGCTTCTCTCAAGCTTAAGATGCCCGGTCCACGTGGCACCATCACAGTTAGAGGAAATACTGAGCGTTCTCTACGCGCGGAAGAATGTGCGGCGGCTTTAACAGCCGAGCACTAGACGGCCTCACCAACCTGAAAAAATGACAGGTCGTCAACACCACGGACACGGTTAGACAAGTCCGGTGCACCACTACATATACATGAGATTGGTTTGATGGTCAAACCCTCATAGACGGTACCAGGGGCTTCCCGCGCGTAATCAGGGCTAGTCCGGCTCAAATTGACTTATCTTGAATTTTAATGATTTATTGATAATAACCAATTTTCTGGCACGGCAACTTTCACCTAAGTTCTTCTCTTTTACAGATGACAACCGTGCTACACTCGTCCAGGACATGGCACAACGGAGACACAGGCGCAGACGTGCAGGAGGGACCCGCTTCAAGGTTTCTTTTCAGAATAAGACCCTGTGTAAACCTTTTTTTACTGTCTCTTGTTGTTCACATCCTTCGGATACTCAATACAACCGATAAGGATGCTTACGTTATTGGCATGTGGCCGCGTCAAGATATTGCACGTACCTGGACACTCGGGGTTTATTATTAACGACATTGTTCAGCCTGGCATATGTTATAAAGACCGAATACCTTAGGGAGTGTTCGGCGTCGCGAGTTTGGCCTTATATGCATCAGCTCTGAATCATGTCTTTGGTCAAATGTTGGGTTTGCCCGGCTCCCATGTTTTGGTACCTTACGTTCCGCTATATCGGCTAAGGTAGCACTGGGAGAACTACTGCGATTGTGCCCTGGTTCATCCGGATGAGCACCTCAGTAGAGAAAGTCGAAAACTGACTGTCATGATAAAGCGCGAGACTGGTCAACCACTCGATGACTCAGCGGAATCTTCGGGGTTCCTCCGCATTAACGAAGGGCCATTTCCCGGTCATGTACGTACGCGCCCCGTATTCGGACAAGCGCAGAAGTACCAGGGGCTATATAGTAGCCCCACCGTCAAACTCCTATGGCTAAGTGAAAGTGTTAAAGCAATATAGTCCGATTGCCTCGTTCGCTGCGCTACCACCTCCTTCATGGGCCAACACGTTGGATCAAGTGTGAATACGCGTTTTTTGCGAACACCCCCGCATTATATGCGTGGGGGCAAAAGCCGACGACTGCAAACTTTCAGGTTATATACATATATACATAAACGGCCGCACAGGAGGCATCATAATACTTTCAGGAAAAAGTATAAACACAGCCTTGATAACTCAATAAAAGATTGTTTTTACAATGGGAGTACATGTCACTAGAACATAATATTCTTCAAGCATTGAGCCTCTATCGAACGAGCGCCTTCAAGGACTTCTTCAAAGTAGTGCTCGGCAGCCACTCAGCCCACGGCCAAACCCTGTGTTGCAACAGTGGTGGCCTCCATCTCTACCCAGTATGTCTTGACACGGGCAAAGGCCATCCGTGCACCCTCTATGCACGCCGACCTCTTCATAGCATCGATGTGCGGCACAACACCAAGGAATTGTTGCACTAAACTAAAGTAACTATTCGGCCTTGGCCCTCCCGGGCACAGATGATCCACAAAAGACCTCATGGCAAGTCCGGACAACCTATGGAGCTCGACCCACTTGGCCATTCGCTCATTCAACAGCAGTGGACGCACTGGAGCATGGAACTATGACCAGAACAGCTTTTCCACTTCCCGATCTTTTTGATCCTTGAAGTACTCGGCCGCATCAGCAGCACTTGCTACCAAATCCACGTAGGCGTCTGCAGAACTCCATAGTTGATCAAGAGGAGCATACTTCGGATCTCCGAATTTGTCCGCAACAAGAAGGGCTTCCCAGCCACGATATCCGCAGCTTGACACAGCTCCTCCTTTGTTGCTCTGATTTTGGAGCGGGCTTCCTTGGCTGCTACCATGGCCTTCTCCAGGTCCTTCGCCCTCGCTCGAATTTCTTTTTCAAGAAGCTGGTAACGGTCAGCGACATCTTTCAACTCAATGGCCATCTTGGCTATTCTTTCCTTGCTCTGGCAATGCACGGCCTGTTCGGCCCTCAGCTCTTCGACCGCCTTTAGAGCGGCCACATCGCTATTCCTTGCTTGTTCCTTGGCTCGGGCAAGCTCCGCCCGAAGGGTCTCCACAGTGGCAGCTCCATCTGCAGTCACAACATATTAAAGATACCGGCATCATGCTCCTCTTACTATGTGTTGATCACCAGAGAAATCACTTACCCTGTGCCTCGTCAAGCCGCTTGTTGACAAGCACGATGTCGGCATCTGCCGCATCAAGTTTCCGCTTTAGCTCGGCAAACCCATCAGTCCGGCTAGCAACCGGACGTTTAGCCACCTGCACATAAAGGCGGTCTGGTTATTACCTGGGACTATGATCCTCTGTTTGTCGCCATTTCCAACGGCAACCAGAGTCTCAGGGGCTACTATCTGCATAGGGCACATCTAACATGTGCGGTATTGTCAAAAACATACACTATTTCATGTACCTCAAAGCCTTTCAGCAGACTCATAAAAGCTTCATGCAATCCGCTTTTAGTGGATGAAATCCTTTTAATTACCGTACCCATTAGTGTACGATGCGCTTCTGAGATGGTCGCTTGCTCTAGAAGATCCTTCAGTGCGTCCGACCGCACACTGTACGGTTCCGGACTCTTTCTATTGCTCTATTTAGGATTTGAATACCGAGGACTCCGGGTGGCCAAAGGATTACCCTCTGGCCTTGGCGGATTAGGAGAAACCCTCCGTGACGACACTTTAGGGTCGCCCGCCTCATGAGGCAGGGTGGTAGGGGGAGGTGTTTCGCTCTCAATCATCTCCAGAAGAAGATCCCCCGAAGACGAACTATGTCGAGAAGGGCTACGATCCGAACTACAAGATATAAGCTTTGGTTATTGTCTTTGGAAGTAAGGTAGGATATTTTCACTATCAAGTACTTTTTGATTACTTACAGCTCAGTAGAGGGTTGATCCCCTTGCGGACATTGTGCGGCAAGAGTACCCTCCGAGGCAGGACCCTCTGGCGAAGATTTCTTCCCCCGTTTGGAAACCTTTGTTTCCAGATCTTAAGAGGTGGTCCTCTTCCTTCCTCAGGGAGAGGGAATGTCAGATTCTTCTCCCTGGTTATACTCCTTCACGGAGGCGCTAATTCCCCCGGTTTGGACGAGTAGTGAGTGAGGCCCGCTTTTGGCCTCTTTATTCCCCCCTTTATCTTCCTTTGAGGGCCCCTGATAAGGCGCCGGCTCGAGCATTCTGTCTAGTACTGGATTGGCCAAGCCTTCGGGAAGGGGGGCCGAACACCTGATCATCTTCGCCTTTGTTATCCAGTCCTGGTCAAAGAGCGACTTTTCAGAATGATGTCATGATAAATAAAAGGACATCGTGTTTGGCCATGGGATTACTTACTTGGGTATGAGGGAGGATACAGCTCAGACCCGCACCCTCGGTGGTGTCTGGACACTTTATTTGGGGTCCGAAGAACAATTTGAACATCTCTTCGAGCGTCATGCTGAGGAAGTGTTGAATAGTTTGTGATCCTTTTGGGTTGAATTCCCACATACGGAGGGGTCAACATTTGCAAGGATGGACTCGACGAACTAGCATGACTTGCATTACCATGACCAGGCTGACATCTCTCTCAAGGAGATCTCGGATGCGACTCTGCAATATTGGCACATCATTTACTGGACCCCAGTTCAGCCCCTTGCTGACCCATGACGTCAGTTGTGGTGGGGGGCCCAAGCGAAAGGCAGGGGCGGCTACCCACTTGGCACTTCGGGGAGTTGTGATATAAAACCACTCCCGCTGCCACAAACTGGAAACCTCTGGGAAGGAACCCTCTAGCCATGGAGCATCAGCGCTTTTGCTTATTACGGCACCTCCGCACTCTGCGTGCCGCCCCTCGATCATCTTCGGCTTCACATTTAAGGTCTTGAGCCACAGGCTGAAGTGTGGGGTAATGCGGAGGAAGGCCTCGCATACGACGATGAACGATGATATGTGAAGGAGGGAATCCGGGGCCAGATCATGGAAATGCAACCCATAATAGAACATGACCCCCCTACAAAGGGATCCAGAGCGAGGCCTAGCCCTCGGAGGAAGTGAGAGATGAACACAACACTCTCGTTTGGTTCGGGAGTGGGGATGAGCTGCCCTTGGGTGGGCAGCCTGTGCGAGATTTCGGCGGTCAGATACCTGGCCTCTCTCAGCTTCTTAATGTCCTCCTCTGTGATAGAGGAAGGCATCCACCAACCTTGGAGGTTGGATCCAGACATGGTTGAAGGTCCGAAGCGCCTGACCTGAGCCTTGGGTGTTGGAACTTGAGGCGGGGGAAGGATTCGATTGAACACGAGAGGAAAAAAGGATAGGCCTTGGCCTCTTTATAAAGAGGGTGAATATCAAGCGTCCTCCTCACAGCTGTTTTGGACTTGCCTAAAATCGAGGAGTCATACCAACGGGCACGAGTGGGTTACCCACGTCCGTATTGATGAGAATCCCGTAATAAGGGGGACACAATCTCTGCTTCAACAAGACGTGTCAAGAAAACCGCCTCGCAATATGTGCAGTGCTGGTTGAGAAAAACGGTTCGAATAATGACCGGGCCATGACATGATGTCATGCTGTCAAACGTGTCAGCAGATTAGATTTGTGGAAATATTATTCTCTCTACGGTGGTATGTGGAAATTGTTTTGCAGTGCCGGACACTATCCTTGTGTTCAAAATCTTCTATGGAGTATTCGGAGGAGGAACCCACCTTGCAATGTTGAAGACAAAACTGCGCGCCGGACTCATCGTCATTGAAGCCTGGTTCAGGGGCTAATGAGGGAGTCCTGGATTAGGGGGTCTCCGGACAGCCGGACTATGAAGATACAGGATTGAAGACTTTGTCCCGTGTCCGGATGGGACTTTCCTTGGCGTAGAAGGCAACCTTGGCAATACGGATATGTAGATTTCCTCCCTTGTAACCGACTCTGTGTAACCCTAGCCCCCTCCGGTGTCTATATAAACCGAAGGGTTTAGTCTGTAGGACAACATACAATCATACCATAGGCTAGCTTCTAGGGTTTAGCCTCTACGATCTCGTGGTAGATCAACTTTTGTAATACTCATATCATCAAGAACAATCAAGCAGGACGTAGGGTATTACCTCCTTCAAGAGGGCCCGAACCTAGGTAAACATCGTGTCCCCTGCCTCCTGTTACCATCCGCCTTAGATGCACAGTTCGGGACCCCCTACCCGAGATCCGCCGGTTTTGACACCGACACTCCCCGCCGTGCGTGAGTAATTCCATCGTAGGCTTCCTGGACGGTGATGGGTTGGATGAGATTTATCATGTAATCGAGTTAGTTTTGTTAGGGTTTGATCCCTGGTATCCACTATGTTCTGAGATTGATGTTGCTATGACTTTGCTATGATTAATGCTTGTCACTAGGGCCCGAGTGCCATGATTTCAGATCTGAACCTATTATGTTTTCATCAATATATGAGAGTTCTTTATCCTATCTTGCAAGTCTATAGTCACCTACTATGTGTTATGATCCGGCAACCCCGAAGTGACAATAATCGGGACCACTCCTGATGATGACCGTAGTTTGAGGAGTTCATGTATTCACTATGTGTTAATGCTTTGGTCCAGTACTCTATTAAAAGGAGGCCTTAATATCCCTTAGTTTCTTCTAGGACCCCGCTGCCACGGGAGGGTAGGACAAAAGATGTCATGCAAGTTCTTTTCCATAAGCACGTATGACTATATTCGGAATACATGCCTACAATACATTGATGAACTGGAGCTAGTTCTGTGTCACCCTAGGTTATGACTGTTACATGATCGATCGCATCTGGCATAATTCTCCATCACCGATCCAATGCCTATGAGCTTTCCATATATTGTTCTTCGCTTATTTACTTTTTCTTGTTATTGTTACAATCACTATAAAACACCAAAAATATTACTTTTGCTACCATTACCTTTTACCACCGTTACCACTACTATCATATTACTTTGCTACTAGATACCTTGCTGCAGATATTAAGTTTCCAGGTGTGGTTGAATTGACAACTCAGCTGCTAATACTTGAGAATATTCTTTGGCTCCCCTTGTGTAGAATCAATAAATTTGGGTTGAATACTCTACCCTCAAAAACTGTTGCGATCCCCTATACTTGTGGCTAATCAACAACCTATGCTTCCCTCTGCGAAGGGCCTATCTTTTATTTTTGTCCTATACTTTATACAAGAGTCATGGTGATCACCACCTTTCCTTTTTACACGTTTTCCTTTGGCAAGCACTTTGTGTTGGAGCGATCCGGATATATATATATATATATATCCACTTAGATGTAGGTTTTCATAAATTATTATTGTTGACATTACCCTTGAGGTAAAAGGTTGGGAGGCGAAACTATAAGCCCCTATCTTTCTCTGTGTCCGATTAAAACTTTGAAACCATAAATATCACATGAGTGTTAGCAATTGTGAAAGATTAAATGATAATTGAGTATGTGGAGTTTGCTGAATCAAAGCTCTTACATAGACCCTTCCCAAAAATAAGATGAATTGCAATTGTTTGATGACTAAGAGCACGGTTTGTTAGTTTTCAAGAAAGTTTATGATCTATACTTTAACATGTGAATAGCTTGTTACTTGATCATGAGAAGTTTCATGAGTTGAGCTACTGTTATGATATATAATGATGCTAGAAAAAGTGATTGGAACTATCGTTGATCAAACTTATGCACTTGCTAGCATTCACACTTCATAAATTATTATTTTTATCATTTACCTACTCGAGGACGAGCAGGAATTAAGCTTGGGATGCTGATACGTCTCCAATGTATTTATAATTTATGAAGTATTCATGCTATTATACTATCCATCTTAGATGTTTTATATGCTATTTTATATGATTTTTGGGACTAACCTATCAACCTAGAGCCCAGTGCCAGTTTCTGTTTTTTCCCTTGTTTTTGAGTATTGCAGAAAAGGAATACCAAACGGAGTCCAATTAACGTGCCAATTTTTGATGATTTTTTATGGACCAAAAGAAGCCCCCGGAGTAAAAGAGTTGGGCTAGAAGAGCCCGAGCCATCCACGAGGGTGGGGGGCGCGCCCCACCCCCCTGGGCATGGGCCGCTATCTCGTGGATGACTCGGAGACCCCCCTGACGTGAAACTGATGCCAAAAATTCCTATAAATACAGAAACCCCCAGGAAATAACCTAGATCGGAAGTTCCGTCGCCGCAAGCCTCTGTAGCCATGAGAAATCAATCTAGGCCCTCTCTGGCACCCTGGTGCCGGAGGGGGCCATCATCACCGGAGGGCATGGAGGAGGATCCGGAGGGGCCAACATCGTCATGAAGGCCAAGGACGAGAGGGAGAACATCTCCCCATTCAGGGGGGGAGGCCATGGAGGAGGAAGCACAAGGGGGAGAACCTCTCCTCCTCAGTCTCGGTGGCGTCGGAGTACCATCGGGAGGGGAATCATCGCCGAGGTGATCGTCTTCATCAACATCATCATCATCATCACCATCTTCATCTCTTTTATGTGGTCCACTCTCCCGCACCCTGCTGTAATCCCTACATGAACATGGTGCTTTATGCTACATATTATGATCCAATGTTGTGTTTGGTGGGCAATGTAGTAATTTCAAAATTTTCCTATGCACATGCAAGATCATGGTGATGCATAGCAACGAGAGGGAAGAGTATCGTCCATGTACCCGCGTAGACCGTAAGCAGAAGCGTTATGAGAACGCAGTTGATGTAGTCGAACGTCTTCACAATCCGACCGATCCAAGTACCGAACGCACGACACCTCCGAGTTCAGCACACGTTCAGCTCGATGACGTCCCACGAACTCCGATCCAGCAGAGCTTCACAGGAGAGTTCTGTCAACACGACGGCGTTATGCCAGTGATGATGTTGCTACCCACACAGGGCTTCGCCTAAGCACCGCTACGATATGATCGAGGTGGATTATGGTGGAGGGGGGCACCGCACACGGCTAAGGGATCAATGATCAACTTGTGCGTCTATGGGGTGCCCCCCTACCCCCATATATAAAGGATCTAGGGGGAGGCGGCCAGCCAGGAGGAGGGCGCGCCAAGGGTGGAGTCCTACTCCCACCGGGAGTAGGACTTCCTATTTTCCTAGTTGGAGTAGGAGGGGAGAAGGAAAGGGAGGCGCCGCCCCCCTCCTTGTCCAATTCGGACTAGAGGGGGAGGGGCGCGCTGCTGCCCTTGGCCGCCCATCCTCTTTTCCCACTAGAGCCCATGAGGCCCAGTTAACTCCCCCCGGGGTTCCAGTAACCCCCGGGTACTCCGGTATATGTCTGAAACCTTCCGAAACCTTTCCAGTGTCCGAACATAGTCATCCAATATATTGATCTTTATGTTTCGACCATTTTGAGACTCCTCGTCATGTCTGTGATCATATCCGGGACTCCAAACTACCTTCGGTACATCAAAACACAAAAACTCATAATACCGATCATCACCAAACTTTAAGCGTGCGGACCCTACGGGTTCGAGAACTATGTAGACATGACCGAGACACGGCTCCGGTCAATAACCAATAGCGGGACCTGGATGCTCATATTAGCTCCCACATATTCTACGAAGATCTTTATCGGTCAAACCGCATAACAACATACGTTGTTCCCTTTGTCATCGGTACGTTACTTGCCCGAGATTCGATCGCCGGTATATCAATACCTAGTTCGATCTCGTTACCGGCAAGTCTCTTTACTCGTTCTGTAATACATCATCCCGCAACTAACTCATTAGTTACAATGCTTGCAAGGCTTATAGTGATGTGCATTACCGAGTGGGCCCAGAGATACCTCTCCGACAATTGGAGTGACAAATCCTAATCTCGATACATGCCAACTCAACAAGTACCTTTGGAGACACCTGTAGAGCACCTTTATAATCACTCAGTTATGTTGTGATGTTTGGTAGCACACAAAGTGTTCCTCCGGTAATAGGGAGTTGCATAATCTCATAGTCATAGGAACATGTATAAGTCATGAAGAAAGCAATAGCAGTAAACTAAAACGATCAAGTGCTAAGCTAACAGAATGGGTCAAGTCAATCACATCATTCTCCTAATGATGTCATCCCGTTTATCAAATGACAACTCATGTCTATGGTTAGGAAACATAACCATCTTTGATCAACGAGCTAGTCAAGTAGAGGCATACTAGTGACACTCTGTTTGTCTATGTATTCACACATGTATCATGTTTCCGTTTAATACAATTCTAGCATGAATAATAAACATTTATCATGATATAAGGAAATAAATAATAACTTTATTATTTCCTCTAGGGCATATTTCCTTCAGTCTCCCACTTGCACTAGAGTCAATAATCTAGATTACACAGTAATGGTTCTAACACCCATGGAGTCTTGGTGCTGATCATGTTTTGCTCGTGAGAGAGGCTTAGTCAAGGGGTTTGCAACATTCAGATCCGTATGTACCTTGCAAATCTCTATGTCTCCCACCTGGACTTGATCGCGGATGGAATTGAAGCGTCTCTTGATGTGCTTGGTTCTCTTGTGAAATCTGGATTCCTTTGCCAAGGCAATTGCACCAGTATTGTCACAAAACATTTTCATTGGTCCTGATGCACTAGGTATGAAACCTAGATTAGATATGAACTCCTTCATCCGGACTCCTTCATTCGCTGCTTCCGAAGCAGCAATGTACTCCGCTTCACACGTAGATCCCGCCACGATGCTTTGTTTAGAACTACTCCAACTGACAGCTCCACCGTTCAATATAAACACGTATCCGGTTTGCAATTTAGAATCGTCCGGATCAATGTCAAAGCTTGCATCAACGTAACCATTTACGATGAATTCTTTGTCACCTCCATAAACGAGAAACATATCCTTAGTCCTTTTCAGGTATTTCAAGATGTCCTTGACCGTTGTCCAGTGATCCACTCCTGGATTACTTTGGTACCTCCCTACTAAACTAATAGCAAGGCACACATCAGGTCTGGTACACAGCATTGCATACATGATAGAGCCTATGGATGAAGCATAGGAAACATCTTTCATTTTCTCTCAATCTTCTGCAGTGGTCGGGCATTGAGTCTTACTCAACTTCACACCTTGTAACACGGGCAAGAATCCTTTCTTTGCCTGATCCATTTTGAACTTCTTCAAAACTTTGTCAAGGTATGTGCTTTGTGAAAGTCCAATTGAGCGTCTTGATCTATCTCAATAGATCTTGATGCCCAATATGTAAGCAGCTTCACCGAGGTCTTTCATTGAAAAATTCTTATTCAAATATCCTTTTATGCTATCCAGAAATTGTATATCATTTCCAATCAATAATATGTCATCCACATATAATATTAGAAATGCTACAGAGCTCCCACTCACTTTCTTGTAAATACAGGCTTCTCCAAAAGTCTGTATAAAACCATATGCTTTGATCACACTATCAAAGCGTTTATTCCAACTCTGAGAGGCTTGCACCAGTCCATAAATGGATCGCTGGAGCTTGCGCACTTTGTTAGCACCCTTTGGATTGATAAAACCTTTAGGTTGCATCATATACAACTCTTCTTCCAGAAATCCATTCAGGAATGCAGTCTTTACATCCATTCGCCAAATTTCAAAATCATAAAATGCGGCAATTGCTAACATGATTCGGACGGACTTAAGCATCGCTACGGGTGAGAAGGTCTCATTGTAGTCAACTCCTTGAACTTGTCGAAAACCTTTCGCAGCAAGTTGTGCTTTGTAGACAGTAATGTTACCGTCAGCGTTAGTCTTCTTCTTGAAGATCCATTTATTCTCGATGGCTTGCCGATCATCGGGCAAGTCAACCAAAGTCCACACTTTGTTCTCATACATGGATCCCATCTCTGATTTCATGGCCTCAAGCCATTTTGCGGAATCTGGGCTCATCATCGCTTCCTCATAGTTCGTAGGTTCATCATGGTCAAGTAACATGACCTCCAAAACAGGATTACCGTACCACTCTGGTGCGGATCTTACTCTGGTTGACCTACGAGGTTCGATAGTAACTTGATCTGAAGTTTTATGATCATCATCATTGGCTTCCTCACTAATTGGTGTAGGTGTCACAGGAACCGGTTTCTGTGATTGGCTACTTTCCAATAAGGGAGCAGGTACGATTACCTCATCAAGTTCTACTTTCCTCCCACTCACTTCTTTCGAGAGAAACTCCTTCTCTAGAAAGGATCCATTCTTAGCAACAAATGTCTTGCCTCCGGATCTGTGATAGAAGGTGTACCCAACAGTCTCCTTTGGGTATCCTATGAAGACACATTTCTCCAATTTGGGTTCAAGCTTATCAGGTTGAAGCTTTTTCACATAAGCATCACAGCCCCAAACTTTAAGAAATGACAACTTTGGTTTCTTGCCAAACCATAGTTCATAAGGAGTCGTCTCAACGTATTTAGATGGTGTCCTATTTAACGTGAATGCAGCCGTCTCTAAAGCATAACCCCAAAATGATAGCGGTAAATATGTAAGAGACATCATAGCTCACACCATATCTAGTAAAGTACGATTACGACGTTCGGACACACCATTACGCTGTGGTGTTCCAGGTGGCATGAGTTGCGAAACTATTCCGCATTGTTTCAAATGAAGACTAAACTCGTAACTCAAATATTCTCCTCCACGATCAGGTCGTAGAAACTTTATTTTCTTGTTACGATGATTTTCCACTTCACTCTAAAATTCTTTGAACTTTTCAAATGTTTCAGACTTATGTTTCATCAAGTAGATATACCCATATCTGCTTAGATCATTTGTGAAGGTGAGAAAATAACGATATCCTCCGCGAGCCTCAATATTCATCGGGCCACATACATCAATATGTATGATTTCCAATAAATCCGTTGCTAGCTCCATAGTTCTAGAGAACGGCGTTTTAGTCATCTTGCCCATGAGGCACGGTTCGCAAGTACCAAGTGATTCATAATCAAGGGACTCCAAAAGTCCATCAGAATGGAGTTTCTGCATGCGCTTTATACCAATATGACCTAAACGGTAGTGCCACAAATAAGTTGCACTATCATTATCAACTCTGCATCTTTTAGCTTCAATACTATGAATATGTGTATCTCCACTATCGATATTCAAAAAGAATAGACCACTCTTTAAGGGTGTATGACCATAAAAGATATTACTCATATAAACAGAACAACCATTATTCTCTGATTTAAATGAATAACCATCTCGCATCAAACAAGATCCAGATATAATGTTCATGCTTAACGCTAGCACCAAATAACAATTATTCAAGTCTAATACTAATCCCGAAGATAGATGTAGAGGTAGCGTGCCGACCGCAATCACATCGACTTTGGAACCATTTCCCACGCGCATCGTCACCTCGTCCTTTGCCAATCTTCACTTAATGTGTAGTCCCTATTTCGAGTTGCAAATATTAGCAACAGAACCAGTATCAAATACCCAGGCACTACTGCGAGAATTAGTAAGGTACACATCAATAACATGTATATCTCATATACCTTTGTTCACCTTGCCATCCTTCTTATCCGTCAAATACTTGGGGCAGTTCCGCTTCCAGTGACCAGTCTGTTTGCAGTAGAAGCACTCAGTCTCAGGCTTAGGTCCAGACTTAGGTTTCTTCTCTTGAGCAGCAACTTGTTTGTCGTTCTTCTTGAAGTTCCCTTTCTTCTTCCCTTTACCCTTTTTCTTGAAACTGGTGGTCTTGTTAACCATCAACACTTGATGCTCCTTCTTGATTTCTACCTCCGCAGCCTTGTCTTATTCATCCCTTGCATGTTATAGTTCATCACGAAGCTCTTGTAGCTTGGTGGCAATGATTGAAGAACTCTGTCAATGACACTATCAACAGGAAGATTAACTCCCAGTTGAGTCAAGTGATTATGGTACCCAGACATTTTGAGTATATGTTCACTGACAGAACTATTCTCCTCCATCTTGCAGCTGTAGAACTTATTGGAGACTTCATATCTCTCAATCCGGGCATTTGCTTGAAATATTAACTTCAACTCCTGGAAGATCTCATATGCTCCATGACGTTCAAAACGTCGTTGAAGTCCTGGTTCTAAACTGTAAAGCATGGCACACTAAACTATCGGGTAGTCATCAGCTTTGCTCTGCCATACGTTCATAACATCTGGTGTTGCTCCTGCAGCAGGTTTGGCACCTAGCGGTGCTTCTAGGACGTAATTCTTCTGTGCAGCAATGAGGATAATCCTCAATTTACGAACCCAGTCCGTGTAATTGCTACCATCATCTTTAAAATTTGCTTTCTCAAGAAACACATTAAAATTCAATGGAACAACAGCACGGGCCTTCTATCTACAACAATATAGACATGCAAAATACTATCAGGTACTAAGTTCATGATAAATTAAGGTTCAGTTAATCAAATTATTAAAGAAATCCCACTTAGATAGACATCCCTCTAATCATCTAAGTGATCATGTGATCCATATCAACTAAACCATGTCCGATCATCACGTGAGATGGAGTAGTTTTCAATGGTGAACATCACTATGTTGATCATATCTTCAATATGATTCACGCTCGACCTTTCGGTCTCCAGTGTTCCGAGGCCATATCTGCAAATGCTAGGCTCGTCAAGTTTAACCCGAGTATTCTGCATGTGCAAAACTAGCTTGCACCCGTTGTATGTGAACGTAAAGCTTATCACACCCGATCATCACATGGTGTCTCGGCACGACGAACTTTTGCAACGGTGCATACTCACGGAGAACACTTGTAACTTGAAATTTAGTGAGGGATCATCTTATAATGCTACCATCGATCTAAGCAGAATAAGATGCATAAAAGATAAACATCACATGCAATCAATATAAGTGATATGATATGGCCATCATCATCTTGTGCTTGTGATCTCCATCTCTGAAGCACTGTCATGATCACCATTGATAACCCACAAGTATAGGGGATCAATTGTAGCCTCTTTCGATAAGTAAGAGTGTCGAACCCAGCGAGGAGCTAAAGGTAGAACAAATATTCCCTCAAGTTCTATCGACCACCGATACAACTCTACGGACGCTTAACGTTCGCTTTACCTAGAACAAGTATGAAACTAGAAGTACTTTGTATGTGTTTTTGGATAGGTTTGCAAGATAATAAAGAGCGCATAAATAAAAAGTAGGGGCTGTTTAGATAAATAAGCAATAAAGTTAGTATAGCGAGTGTGGAAAAGTGATGGTAGGAGTTGTGAAATTGTCCCTAAGCAATTGACTGCTTTACTAGACCGATAGCAAGTTTTATGTCGGAGAGGCCACTGCTAGCATGTCATCCCTGACTTGGAATTCTATGCACTTATGATTAGAACTATTAGCAAGCATCCGCAACTACTAATGTTCATTAAGGTAAAACCCAACCATAGCATTACGATATATTGGTCCCCCTTCAATCCCATATGCATCAATTTCTATGCTAGGTTGAAGCTTCTGTCACTCTTGCCCTCCAATACATGGTCCTATCAACATACAACTAACCCTATGGTGTGATCCACGCGCGCGCTCATATGATGGGCACCAAAGGGTAGCAACATAACCACAAGCAAATTAAATCAATCATAGTAATTCACCAATCACCGATAGGACAACGAAAATCTACTTAGACATCATAGGATGGCAACACATCATTGGATAATAATATGAAGCATAAAGGACCATGTTCAAGTAGAGGGTACAGCAGGTTGCGGGAGAGTGGACCACTGTAGATAGAGGGGGGAAGGTGATGGAGATGTTGGTGAAGATGGCGGGGGTGTTGGTGTAGATTGCGATGATGATGATGGGCCCCGGTGGCACTCCGGCGCCACCGAACGCGAGGGGGAGAGAGCCCCCCCTCCTTCTTCTTCTTCTTCTTCTTCTTCCTTGACCTTATCCCTAGATGGGAGAAGGGTTTCCCTTCTGGTCCATGTCCTCCATGGCATGGGAGGGGCGAGAGCCCCTCCGAGATTGGATCTGTCTCTCTGTCTCTCTCTATTTCTGCGTTCTCAGATTCTGCCCTTTCACCGTTTCTTATATTTCCGGAGATCCGTAACTCCGATTGGGCTGAAATTTTAACACGATCTCTATCCAGATATTAGCTTTCGTGCGACTAAAAAAGGGTATCAACCGCCTTATGAGCTGTCCACGAGGGCCCAGGGCGCGCCTGCCCCCCTGGGGGCGCCCCCTACCTCGTGGCCCCCTCGGGCATCGTCTTGCGTTGATTTTTCTTCCCAAAAATCACATATATTCCAAAAAAATCTCCGTCAATTTTTATCCCGTTTGGACTCCATTTGATATGGATTTACTGCAAAACAAGAAACATGCAACAAACAGGAACTGGCACTGGGCACTGGATCAATATGTTAGTCCCAAAAATAGTATAAAAAGTTGCCAAAAGTATATGAAAGTTGTAGAATATTGGCATGGAACAATCAAAAATTATAGATACGACGGAGACGTATCAGCATCCCCAAGCTTAATTCCTGCTCGTCCTCGAGTAGGTAAATGATAAAAAAAGATATTTTTTTATGTGGAATGCTACCTAGCATAATCTTGATCATGTAATCTAATCATGGCATGAATATTAAGACACGAGTGATTCAAAGCAATAGTCTATCATTTGACATTAAGATAATAATACTTCAAGCATACTAATGAAGCAATCATATGTTTTCAAAATAACATGGCCGAAGAAAGTTATCCCTACGAAATCATATAGTCTGGCTATGCTCCATCTTCACCACACAAAATATTCAAATCATGCACAACCCCGATGACAAGCCAAGCAATTGTTTCATACTTTTGATGTTCTCAAACCTTTTCAACTTTCACGCAATACATGAGCATGAGCCATGGATATAGCACTATAGGTGGAATAGAATATGATGGTGGAGGTTGTGTGGAGAAGACAAAAAGGGAGAAAGACTCACATCGACACGGCTAATCAACGGGCTATGGAGATGCCCAATAATTGATGTCAATGTGAGGAGTAGGGATTGCCATGCAACGGATGCACTAAGAGCTATAAGTGTATGAAAGCTCAAACTGGAAACTAAGTGGGTGTGCATCCAACTTGCTTGCTCATGAAGACCTCGGGCATTTGAGGATGCCCATCATCGGAATATACAAGCCAAGTTATATAATGAAAATTCCCACTAGTATATGAAAGTGATAACTCAAGAGACTCTCTATATGAAGAACATGGTGCTATTCTGAAGCACAAGTGTGGTAAAAGGATAGTAACATTGTCCCTTCTCTCTTTTCTCTCATTTTTTTATTTTTTTTTCTCTTTGTTTGGTGGGCTTCTTTGGCCTCTTTTATTTTTTTGTGGGCTTCTTTGGCCTCTTTTATTTTTTTGTAAAGTCCAGAGACTCATCTCAACTTGTGAGGGAATCATAGCTTCCATCATCATTTCCTCACATGGGACAATGCTCTAATAATGATGATCATCACAATTTTATTTACTTACAACTCAATATTACAACTCGATACTAGAACAAAATATGACTCTATATGAATGACTCCGGCGGTGTACCAGGATGTGCAATGATCTAGCGTAGCAATGACATCAAAAAACGGACAATCCATGAAAACATCATGCTAGCTATCTTACGATCATGCAAAGCAATATGACAATGAATGCTCAAGTCATGTATATGATGATGATGGAAGTTGCATGGCAATATATCTCGGAATGGCTATGGAAATGCCATGATAGGTAGGTATGGTGGCTGTTTTGAGGAAGATATAAGGAGGCTTATGTGTGATAGAGCGTATCGTATCACGGGGTTTGGATGCACCGGCGAAGTTTGCACCAACTCCCGAGGTGAGAAATGTTGGGGAACATAGTAATTTCAAAAAAAAATCCTACGCACACACAGGATCATGGTGATGCATAGCAAGGAGAGGGGAGAGTGTCGTCCACGTACCCTCATAGACCGTTAAGCGGAAGCTTATGACAACGCGGTTGATGTAGTCGTACGTATTCATGATCGACCGATCCTCGGTACCGAATGTACGTCACCTCCGCATTCAGCACACGTTCAGCTCGGTGATGTCTCGCAAACTCACGATCCAGTAGAGCTTGGAGAAGAGTTTCGTCAGCACGACGGCGTGGTGACGATGTTGATGAAGCTACTGCAGCAGGGCTTCACCTAAACACCGCTACAGTATGACCGAGGTGGATTATGGTGGAGGGGGGCACCGCACACGGCTGTGAGAGATATTTGTGATCAACTTGTGTGTCTAGAGGTGCCCCCTGCCCCTGTATATAAAGGAGCAAGGGGGAGGCCGGCCGGCCCTTGTTGGTGCGCCAGGAGGAGGAATCCTCCTCCTAGTAGGAGTAGGATTCCTCCCTTTCCTACTCCTACTAGGAGGGGGAAAGGAAGGGGAAGAAAGAGAAGGAAAGGCCCCCCCCCTCTCCTAGTCCAATTCGGACCAGAGGGAGGGGGCGCGCTGCCTGCCCTAGGCCGGCCCCTCTCTCTTTCCCTTATGGCCCAACAAGGCCCATTAGCCCCCGGGGGGCTCCGGTACTCCGGTAAATCCCGATTTCACCTGGAACTCTTCCGATGTCCAAATGTAGGCTTCCAATATATCAATATTTATGTCTCGACCATTTTGAGACTCCTCGTCATGTCCGTGATCATATCCGGGACTCTGAACTACCTTCGGTACATCGAAACATATAAACTCATAAAACCGATCGTCATAGAACTTTAAGCGTGCGGACCCTACGGGTTCGAGAACTATGTACACATGACCGAGACATGTCTCCGGTCAATAACCAATAGCGGAACCTAGATGCTCATATTGGTTCCTACATATTCTACGAAGATCTTTATCGGTCATACCGCATAACACTATGCGTTGTTCTCTTTGTCATCGGTATGTTACTTGCCCGAGATTCGATCGTTGGTATCCCAATACCTAGTTCAATCTCATTACCGGCAAGTCTCTTTACTTGTTCCGTAATACACTATCCTGCAACTAACTCATTAGTTGTATTGCTTGCAAGGCTTATAGTGATGTGTATTACCGAGAGGGCCCAGAGATAGCTCTCCGACAATCGGGGTGACAAATCCTAATCTTGATCTATGCCAACTCAACAAGTACCATCGGAGACACTTGTAGAGCACCTTTATAATCACCCAGTTACATTGTCACATTTGGTAGCACACAAAGTGTTCCTCTGGTATTCGGGAGTTGCATAATCTCATAGTCATAAGAACATGTATAAGTCATGAAGAAAGCAATAGCAGTAAACAAAAACGATCAAGTGCTAAGCTAACGAAATGGGTCAAGTCAATCACATCATTCTCCTAATGATGTGATCCCATTTGATCAAATGACAACTCATGTCTATGGTTAGGAAACTTTACCATCTTTGATGAATGAGCTAGTCAAGTACAGGCACACTAGTGACACTATGTTTGTCTATGTATTCATACATGTATTATGTTCCAGTTAATACAATTCTAGCATGAATAATAAACATTTATCATGAAATAAGGAAATAAATAATAACTTTATTATTGCCTCTAGGGCATATTTCCTTTAGTCCCCTACTTGCACTAGAGTCAATAATCTAGATTACATAGTAATGATTCTAATACCCATGGAGCCTTGGTGTTAATCATGTTTTGCTCGTGGAAGAGGCTTAGTCAACGGGTCTGCAACATTTAGATCCATATGTATCTTGCAAATCTCTATGTCTCCCACCTGGGCTTGATCCCGGATGGAGTTGAAGAGTCTCTTGATGTGCTTGGTTCTCTTGTGAAATATGGATTCCTTTGCCAAGGCAATTGCACCAGTATTGTCACAAAATATTTTCATTGAACCCGATGCACTAGGTATGACACCTAGATCGGATATGAACTCCTTCATCCAGACTCCTTCATTCGCTGCTTCCGAAGCAGGAATGTACTCCGCTTCACATGTAGATCCCGCCACGATGCTCTGTTTAGAATTGCTCCAACTGATAGCTCCACCGTTTAATATAAACATGTATCCGGTTTGTGATTTAGAATCATCCAGATCAGTGTCAAAGCTTGCATCAACGTAACCATTTACGATGAGCTCTTTGTCACCTCCATAAACGAGAAACATATCCTTGGTCCTTTTCAGGTACTTCAGGATGTTCTTGACCGCTATCCAGTGATCCACTCCTGGATTACTTTGGTACCTCCTTGCTAGACTAATGGCAAGTCATACATCAGGTCTGGTACACAGCATTGCATACATGATAGAGCCTATGGCTGAAGCATCGGGAACACTTTTCATTTTCTCTCTATCTTCTGTAGTAGTCGGGCATTGAGTCTTACTCAACTTCACACCTTGTAATATAGGCAAGAACCCTTTCTTAGCTTGATCCATTTTGAACTTCTTCAAAACTTTATCAAGGTATGTGCTTTGTGAAAGTCCAATTAAGCGTCTTGATCTATCTCTATAGATCTTGATGCCCAATATATAAGCAGCTTCACCGAGGTCTTCCATTGTAAAACTCTTATTCAAGTATCCTTTTATGCCATTCAGAAATTCTATATCATTTCCAATCAATAATATGTCATCCACATATAATATTAGAAATGCTACAGAGCTCCCACTCACTTTCTTGTAAATACAGGCTTCTCCAAAAGTCTGTATAAAACCATATGCTTTGATCACACTATCAAAACGTTTATTCCAACTCCGAGAGGCTTGCATCGGTCCATAAATGGATCGCTGGAGCCTGCACACTTTGTTAGCTCCCTTTGGATCGATAAAACCTTCAGGTTGCATCATATACAACTCTTCTTCCAGAAATCCATTCAGGAATGCAGTCTTTACATCCATTTGCGAAATTTCATAATGATAAAATGCGGCAATTGCTAACGTGATTCGGACGGACTTAAGCATCGCTACGGGTGAGAAGGTCTCATCGTAGTCAACTCCTTGAACTTGTCGAAAACCTTTCGCAACAAGTCGAGCTTTGTAGAGAGTAACATTACCGTCAGCGTCTGTCTTCTTCTTGAAGATCCATTTATTCTCGATGGCTTGCCGATCATCGGGCAAGTCAACCAAAGTCCACACTTTGTTCGCATACATGGATCCCATCTCAGATTTCATGGCCTCAAGCCATTTTGCGGAATCTGGGCTCATCATCGCTTCCTCATAGTTCGTAGGTTCGTCATGGTCAAGTAACATGACCTCCAGAACAGGATTACCATACCACTCTGGTGCGAATCTTACTCTGGTTGACCTACGAGGTTCGGTAGTAACTTGATCTGAAGTTTCATGATCATCATCATTAGCTTCCTCGCTAATTGGTGTAGATGTCACAGGAACCGGTTTCTGTGATGAACTACTTTCCAATAAGGGAGCAGGTATAGTTACCTCATCAAGTTCTACTTTCCTCCCACTCACTTCTTTCGAGAGAAACTCCTTCTCTAGAAAGGATCCATTCTTTGCAATGAATGTCTTGCCTTCGGATCTGTGATAGAAGGTGTACCCAATAGTTTCCTTTGGGTATCCTATGAAGACACATTTCTCCAATTTGGGTTCGAGCTTATCAGGTTGAAGCTTTTTCACATAAGCATCACAGCCCCAAACTTTAAGAAACGACAACTTTGGTTTCTTGCCAAACCATAGTTCATAAGGCGTCGTCTCAACGGATTTTGATGGTGCCCTATTTAACGTGAATGCAGCCGTCTCTAAAGAATAACCCCAAAACGATAGCGGTAAATCAGTAAGAGACATCATAGATCGCACCATATCTAGTAAAGTACGATTACGATGTTCGGACACACCATTACTGTCGTGGAATTGTCACGGCAGATGTCCTCTTGCAAGGACTTAGTCGTGGAGCCATCGCAACTAGGAAGCTTAAAGGGGTTAATTGGGACAAAGGACACGAGAGGTTTATACTAGTTCAGCCCCTTACGGTGAAGGAAGGCCTACGTCTAGTTGGGTTGGTATTGCTTGAGGTTTCGATGACCAGGGAGCGAGATACGCTATGCCTGGCTCTCGATCAGTTGTTTTCTTGCCCTTAAGCCGCCAACGGGTCGTCCCCTTATATACACAGGTTGACGCCCTGCGGCCTACAGAGTCCCGGCCGGCTCATAGACAGTCTCCGGCTCGGTGACTAGTTAATTCTACCTTATGATGCAAGTCATGCCATCATGGCGGTTTACCACTATGGGCCTTAAGTCGCCTGTAGGCTTTAGACCCTTTATTGAACCCCCATCTTCATGCTTGATCTTGGGCTTCTTCTGATGAGTCCCTCTTTGCGTAACCCGGCCCCTCCTGGGCGGCTTACACAAATAGTTATATCCCCAACATTAGGCCCCAGGTTGATTTGAATCGGTTCATGTAAATCTTAAAATACCTTAAGAAACAAGCCTTCAGTCTTCTTGTCTGCGCAAAGGTTTTAACCCGCCATGATGTCATCTTCTGGATCCGCGTTAACCCGTCGTGACATCATCTTCAATTAAATTCATATTTTACTCCATCATATCTTCCAACGGATCTTTGCCTTTACTAACCATTCCAAAAAACGAGGCGTCGGGGTCGCTAGATAATGATGTTCGGTCCCCTCGTTTCTCGTGCCGTCTCAGTCGGCCCTTCCTTATAAATAGGTGCGACCTAGGTATTTCCCATTCTCCTTCCTCGGTCGTCTTCCTCCTCGCACTGTTTCTCTGCCGCTCGAGCTCTGCCGCCGCCGCCGTAGATTTCCTCGTCTTCTCCAACTCAGTCCGCTGCATCAACCTGACTTGACCAGAGAAACGCGACGGAACCCTGCAACAGCTCTGCATCCGTAAGTCCTTTTCCTTCCCTGCTTTTAGATCTGCATTGCAGCCTCCTGAGTTCGTCGGTGTTCATCGCCGCCCGTTGCAAACCCTTGATAGTTTTCCTCCTCAGTGCTCCTTTTTGATCTTTAGACAGTTAGAACTACTACGGCGGCTGTTTTGCACCCATCTCGAATACAAATTGATCTCATTTCCCTTGTTTAAAGGCCTCTTTCAAGTATATGAACTTCTCTGCACTGGTTTTAGGTCTAGAAATTTTTCTTTTCAGAACAATCGTTTGATCCAAAATAATAGCTGCAACTTGTGAAACCTGTTTGTTCCACACTTAGCCAAAAAACGGCATCTGTCGACTCTGTTTCAGCCATAGTAGTTCATGTGACCGGTTTAAGATAATACTGACTGTCAGCACTGCCTGCTTTTGGCGACTTAAGACAATTTTCAGCATCGTTAATACTTGCAGCTGTTTAAACATTATCACACAACCACATGTATGTCATTAGGCCCCTACTTAAGCCGCCATCTCAGACAACCCAATAATACTTATTCTCCAGGTTATAATAAACCGGAAAATTTCCTTTATCTTGTTGTAGGATTCAATTTACTCAATGGCACCCAAAGCTGTTAAACCTCCGATTACCTGCAACTGGGTCCCATCCATTGTTACGGAGAGCAAACTGTCAGAGTTTGTGAAGTCCGGCCATCTACCCAAGAAGGACGTCATGTCTTATCGTGCTCCTGGCCCGTCTGAAGAGAAACCTCAACCCAAGGAAGGGGAGGTGATCATTTTTACCGATCACATGAGCCGGGGATTTGCTCCTCCCGGTTCAAAATTCTTTAGAGACGTTTTGCACTTCTTTGACTTAAGACCTCAAGACATCGGGCCCAACTCCGTGTCAAATATCTGCAACTTTCAAGTTTTCTGTGAGGTTTACCTTGGAGAAGAACCCAGCCTACTCCTGTTCAGGGAATTGTTCTATTTGAACCGGCAGAATGAACGGGCCAACGGGCCTAGTCTGGAGCTTGGTGGCATATCAATTCAAAGGCGGAGAGACTGCCTGTTCCCTTATGCTGAATTGCCGAGTCATCCAAAGGACTGGAACCAAACATGGTTCTACTGCCAAGATACTTCTCCGGCTGGCGAAAATCCACTGCCCGGCTTCCGCGCATTGTGCCTTGAACCTACTCACCCGCTGCCGGATAAGTTGACAGCTATTGAACGCCTGCCACTCACCCCCAAAATCAAGAGGATTAAAGATCTTTTAGGGAATGGCTCAGATGGCATTGACTTGGTCCGAGTCTGGATTGCCTGGAGAATAATTTCGTTAAGCCGCCACCCCAGCTTAATGTGTAATTATTCAGGCGAGAAGAATGACCCTCAACGTCATAACCCTGACGACTTACCAGATGACGTAGTGGAAGCTACAACTCAGTCCTTGTTGAAAGAGGGCACAGTGAATAGTAATGCCTTCGGCTTACTACCTTTTTGCCAGAAGAACCCGGCCCCTGCAGTAAGTTTCCAGCCATCGGGTTATGTTTTATCATGTTAGGTTGTATTCTTACGCATAACCAGTTATAACCTTTTACAGGCAAATGATAGCTTCTGGAACACGCAATATGATCGTGAGGCGGCCAAGAAAGCCAGGGCGACCAAGAGAGCCGAAAAGAAAACCACCAAGCCCACCACCTCAAGGAAAAGGAAGCCAAGCGCCTCTGAGCTGTTTCAGCTTGATGATACTGATGATAATGAGGAAGAGGTAACCTTTGAAATTCCCTTTCTCCTTTATTTCGACCTTACTGATGCTAACCTTCTTTCAGGAAGACACGGGCAATAGCCAACCCGTCGAGGAAGAGGTAATTGTAATCTCCTCCGGCTCTGAGCTTCAGCCGCGTCAGAAAATTCGAAGAGTAACCCGGAAAGTAAGATTTTCACATCCTTTGGCTTACCAAGATCCTGACTTTCTTTTGAAGCGACAGAATTATGAGAGCCGGAGGCAGACCCGGACCAGCAAAAACGCGGAACTCTCCTCCGGCTTACCTGATGTGACCAGGAAACGCCAGACTGAGGTTATCTCCGATTTACACCTTCTTTTTCCTTTGGCAGGCTTCATTTGTTAGCCTCTCAATTATTCTGACTCCAACTATCAGGATATTTCACCTTCCTCCGGTGAGTCGATGCAGTCCGACATGCCAGCCTTCAAAACTGCTCCCAGGTAATATAAACTTGTTGTGCCTTATGCTTTATTTTACTCATATTTGTTGTATTTAACTTGTCTACCTTTTCCACAGTGTGCAAGTAAAGCCCAGCAAAAGGGCAAAAAAGAATAAGCCGCCCCAAGAGCCGGTTGTGACTGAACCAGAGTTGGGCACAGCTACTCCTGATGCCTCTGCTCACGAGCCGCCGCCTCAATCGTCTCATGATGTTCCTATATCTTCCTCTGACCCGCCTACTGAACAAACCCTCAACGATTCTGGTAACCCGGAGGCTCCTAGCCCCGCCAAGGCAAATGATCAGGAAGTTGAAATTCTCAAGACTCAGTTTGTTGAGCCGGCATAGTCGTCTGCACTTGCCAAGTGTTCTAAAAAGGAATTGGTGGAACGCCGGAAGGCCAAGCTGGATGTCGCTGACTATACTCATTTGAGTATTGGAGAAATTGTCTCCGGCTATATCAATCAAGTACAAAGCAGCCGTGACCTGGAAATTGACATGGTGAAGCAGATACAGCAAAAATCTGAGGTATGACTTATACTAGCTTACTTTCAATCACACTTACTGTACCAGCCCCCAAGTCTATTGCTTATGAATAAATATGTTGTAGACTTAGAAAAATTGTTAGAGCTACTTATCCGGCTTAAAGAAAAAATAATTGAACCGGGTGTAACACAATACCTTTAACTTGCGATATACATTAGCCCCCAAGTGCCAAAATCTTTGCTTGCAAGGTATTTGGGACTTAATATTCAGGACCGGCTTAATAATTTAGAAAGCTTCGGTATACATTAGCCCCCAAGTGTCAAGTATCTTTGCTGGCAAAGTGCTTGGGACTTAATAGTACTTACCGTACTTTTACTACTATCTGGTGCAATGCAGGCCACCATAAGTAAATTTGAATTGGAGATTGTTGATTTGAAGAATCGCCTGGCAACCCAGGAAAGTGAAATTGAAAAGGCCAACTCCAAATTTGAATTCAGCGTCTCTGAACAAGAGAAGTTGAAGCAAAATTTTCAATCAGAGAAGAAAACTTGGGCTGATGAAAAGGCCGCACTGGTGACCCAGGCCGAGACAGCAGAGGCATCGCTTGCGGAAGCAACGGCCGAACTATCCGACTTAAAGCGCTAGATATCTCGAATGGTTTCAGCAATCTTCGGTGAGTGACTTATCCAAACCTTAAACACTACAAAACTCCTTGAATGACCATTTCAGTTGTTTCCTCTGACTCACCTTATGCTTAATAACGCAGGCCCCAGGAGCACAAATCTTAAGCAGAACATGGTGATCAAGCTAAAGGCGATTTATACTCTGGTGGAACAACTCTACACCGGGTCACAACGTGCTCTGGCCGTTGTGGCTTTATCAAACGATGTTCCTTATCTCCTGCAAGATGTGCTGAAGCGGCTTGCTGTGCTACCTCAGCGAATCCAAGAGTTAAGACGAGCATCTGCAAGAGCCGGAGCTATAGCCGCATTGAGCCGGGCCAAGGCGTGGCTTCTAGAACTAGACCCCGCAGACATTGCTCTTGGGTATCCAAGTTAAAAGGAAGATGGCACCGTATTTAATGATAAGGATTTCACCGCCTGTGTGAAGGATATACGTCGGTGGCTACTCTTATTGGGAACGATACTGACCTCACCAAGTGTCACCGGGTTATGACAAGGAGAACTGGAGAATCTCCATGCCACATTACGATGATGTCAGCTTGATCCCTCCAACCCGTAAGCACACCTTTGCTCCTGAAGTCGACCCAACTGGTTTAATAGATGATGAAGCTGAGTTTGAAGCCTTGAGTGGCATTGACTGGGCCTCATCATCCTTCCAGGACAAAGCAGCCGGCAGAGAGACGGAGAAGGATAATCCGGGGGCTTCAAGTCAACCCCAAGAGTATCTTGTCAGGCACCACCTGCTTATGTCATCATAGAAAACAATGCATCATTCAGACTCGAGGAGTCTTGTAACAAAGTAAAAGATACTTTGAGTTTTCCTATGCCTTTGCGCATGCTCATGGCCCTTCGTACTTGCATAAGCCGCCGCCATTATTCTCTTTGTAGTTTGTATGAATCTGTTGTGTCCTTTGCAAAAATACCTTGCATTGCCCTGTAGTGCTCACAGCTGTTTTTTCGGCTTATATAAACCAACCCCTGAGGGTAAACTTAACTCCTGAAAATTGGCACATATAAGTTCACCTGGTTCTTAACAACCTGATGTAACTAACATTAATTCTGGAAGACTGTAATGTATTCCATTGTATTTTCAAGAGGGTCACAAGATACCTAATGTTGGCACTTGTAAAATATGATGAACAAAATTCAAGGGTTTCTGATTCGAATACGATCAGTGACCCGTTCCAAAGGGGTTGAGCTAAGATTCGGATACGATCTGTTAGCCCCCAGTGGCTGTGGCGATGCCAATCAAGTGGGTATCGACAGCTATGTTCTCTTTGGTTCGAATACGACCTATGTTTGAACAGGAAGCCCCCAATTGACCATAAGAGTTGTTTAATGACGCCGATTCGAATACGATCCACGTCAGACCCAAAAGGAGTTAAGCTATGATTCATATATGATCAAGAAGCCCCCAAGTGGGTTTGGCAGTATGCCGATCAAACGGGTATCGACAGCTATGTTCTCTTTGGTTCGAATACGACCTATGTTTGAACAGGAAGCCCCCAAGTGATGAACGGCTAGATTCAGATATGATCATAAGCCGGACCAAAGGAAAGTCAGATTCAGATATGATCCGCTTCTCCTTGGTTATCTCCACCATCTGTCAAGGAAAAACACATAAACCTTTTTTGGGAGTGGAAAAAAGGACAAAGGTCCTGCTTTATTGCTTTATATAATATACATAGTATAAGTATATACACATTAGAGCTGACGGCTCAAGTATAATAAGGCCGAAGATGGGCGATATTCCACGGCCGACGGGTCTCCTCCTCCGACTTACGTGAGTCTTTATGCTCTCGAACATCGATAAGGTAGTATGATCCATTATTCAGATTCTTGCTGACCACAAAGGGTCCTTCCCAAGGAGGGGATAGCTTGTGTATGTTAGATTGATCCTGGATGAGTCGGGGCACTAAGTCTCCTTCCTAAAAGGTTCTGGACTTAACCCGGCGGCTGTGGTAGCGACGCGGGTCTTGTTGGTAAGTCGCCGAGCGGGCTATTGCCAAGTCTCGCTCTTCTTCCAACAGGTCAAGTGCATCTTGCCGAGCTTTTTCATTGTCTTCCTCAACATAAGCCGCCACACGGGGTGAATCGTGACGGATGTCACTTGGCAGGACCGCCTCTGCTCCATACACCATAAAGAAAGGCGTGTAACCCGTAGATCTGTTAGGGGTAGTATTGATGCTCCAGAGTACAGAAGATAACTCCTCCACCCAACAACCCGGCATCCGCTGTAAAGGGACCAAGAGCCGGGGCTTGATACCCTTCAAGATTTCTTGATTGGCTCGTTCTGCTTGGCCATTTGATTGAGGGTGAGCTACAGCTGAAACGTCAAGCCGGATATGCTCTCGTTGACAGAACTCTTCCATAGCTCCTTTGGAAAGGTTAGTACCATTATCAGTTATGATGCTGTGTGGAAAACCAAAGCGAAAAATCACCTTTTTCATAAACTAGACTGCTGTGGCTACATCACACTTACTGACTGGCTCCGCCTCCACCCACTTTGTGAACTTGTCAACTGCCACCAAGAGGTGAGTCTTTTTATCCTTAGATCTCTTGAAAGGCCCAACCATATCAAGCCCCCAGACTGCAAACGGCCAGGTAATTGGAATCATCCTTAACTCTTGAGCCGGCACATGGGCTCGTCGTGAGAATTTCTGACATCCGTCACATTTACTGACCAGGTCTTCCGCATCAGCATGAGCCATCAGCCAATAGAACCCATGACGGAAGGCTTTAGCCACAAGAGATTTTGAGCCGGCGTGATGACCACAATCACCTTCATGAATTTCACGAAGGATCTCCTGACCCTCTGCAGGTGACACGCAACATTGAATCACTCCAGTGACGCTGTAATGATGTAACTCGCCATTGACAATTGTCATGGACTTGGACCGCCGGACGATTTGTCTTGCCAAGGTATCGTCCTCTGGCAACTCTCCCCGGGTCATGTAAGCCAAATAAGGCACTATCCAATCCGGGGTAACGTGGAGAGCCGCCACCAGCTGTGCCTCCGGGTCTGGTATTGCCAGATCTTCTTCTGTAGGTAACTTAACAGAAGGATTATGCAAAACATCAAGAAAGGTGTTAGGCGGCACCGGCTTACGCTGAGACCCCAGCCGGCTTAAGGCATCCGCCGCCTCATTCTTCCTTCGATCAATGTGTTCCATTACGTAACCCTTGAAATATCCAGCCACAGCATCGACTTCACAACGGTAAGCCGCCATGAGGGGATCTTTAGAGTCCCACTTGCCTGACACCTGTTGAGCCACAAGGTTTGAGTCTCCTAAGCATCTTACCCGGCTCAAGTTCATCTCTTTGGCCATCCGAAGACCATGGAGCAGGGCCTCATACTCAGTTGCATTGTTAGTGCAAGGAAAGATAAGCCGAAGCACATAACAAAATTTGTCACCCCGAGGGGAAGTTAATACAACTCCGGCCCCCGAGCCTTCCAACTGTCTGGACCCATCAAAGTGAATAATCCAATAAGTGTTATCGGGCTTCTCCTCAGGTGCCTGTAGCTCTGTCCAGTCATTGATGAAATCCACCAAAGCTTGGGACTTAATGGTAGTGCGCGGCGCGTACTTCAGACCATGAGGCCCGAGCTCGATGGCCCATTTGGCGACTCGTCCTGTAGCCTCTCTGTTCTGAATAATGTCTCCCAAGGGGGCAGAACTTACCACAGTGATAGGGTGACCTTGGAAGTATTGCTTTAGCTTCTGGCTTGCCATGAACACCCCATAAACAAGTTTCTGCCAATGAGGATATCTTTGCTTTGACTCAATGAGTACCTCACTGACATAATAAACCGGCCGTTGAACCGGGTGTTCCTTACCAGCCTCCTCGCGCTCTACCACAATCGCCACACTGACGGCTCGTGAATTAGCAGCCACATATAACAGCAAAGGCTCTTTGTCAATGGGAGCCGCAAGAACCGGCGGTTCAGATAACTGCCTCTTCAAATCCTCAAAAGCAGCATTAGCGGCATCACTCCAGACAAAGGTGTCTGCCTTCTTCATTAATTGGTACATCGGTAGGGCCTTCTCACCTAACCGGCTTATGAACCGGCTCAAAGCGACAACACGACCCACCAATCGCTAAACATCATTAATACATGCCGGTTTAGCCAAAGAAGTGATTGCCTTAATCTTCTCCGGATTAGCCTCGATGCCCCTGTTTGAGACCAAGAATCCCAAAAGCTTGCCTGCAGGCACACCAAATACACACTTCTCCGGGTTAAGCATCATTTTGTAAACCCGGAGATTGTCAAAGGTTTCTCTGAGATCAGACATCAAGGTTTCCACCTCTCTGGATTTCACTACTATGTCATCCACATAAGCATGAACATTGTGCCCAATCTGATCGTGAAGACAATTCTGTACACATCATTGATAAGTCGCCTGGGCACTCTTGAGCCCAAACGGCATAGACACATGGCAGAAGGCTCCGAACGGGGTGATGAAGGCCGTTTTCTCCTAGTCCTTAACTGCCATGTTGATCTGATGATAGCCAGAATAAGCATCCAAAAAACTCAAATGCGCACAACCTGCCGTAGCATCAATGATTTTATCAATACGGGAAGAGCAAAAGGATCAGCTGGACAAGCCCTATTTAAGTCCGTGTAATCCACACACATCCGCCAGGTGCCATTTTTCTTGAGTACGAGCACCGGGTTAGCCAACCATTTTGGGTGAAAAACTTCAACAATAAACCCAGCCGTCAAGAGCCGGGCGACCTCTTCTCCTATAGCTTTTCGTCGCTCTTCATTGAATCGCCACAGAAATTGCCTGACCGGCTTATACTTCGGATCAATATTAAGAGTGTGCTCAGCGAGTTCTCTCGGTACACCCGGCATGTTAGAAGGTTTCCATGCAAAGATGTCCCGGTTCTCACAGATGAACTCGATGAGCGTGCTTTCCTATTTAGGATCCAATTTGGCACTGATGCTGAATTGCTTAGATGAATCGCCTGGAGTGAAATAAACAAGCATAGTCTCTGCAGCCGATTTAAACTTCATGGCCGGGTCATGATCCGTAGTTGGCTTCTTGAGAGAAGTCATATCTGCCGGGTCAACGTTATCTTGATAAAATTTGAGCTCCTCCGCTGCACAGACATACTCGGCGTAAGCCGCATCGCCCTCTTCACACTCCAGGGCCACCTTTCGGCTTCCATGCACTGTGATGGTACCCTTGTAACCCGGCATCTTGAGCTATAGATACACATAACACGGCCATGCCATGAATTTGGCATAGGCTGGCCGCCCGAACAAAGCGTGATATGGACTCTTGATTTTGACCACCTCAAAAGTTAACTTTTCTGCCCTAGAATCATGCTCGTCTCCGAAGGCCACCTCTAGCTCAATCTTCCCCACAGGATATGCCGACTTACCGGGCACCACTCCATGGAAGACGGTGTTGGAAGTCTTTAAATTCTTGTCAGTTAAGCCCATGCGCCGAAAGGTCTTGTAATAGAGGATGTTGATGCTGCTACCTCCATCCATGAGCACTTTAGTAAACTTATAACCACCAACTTGCGGTGCCACCACTAGGGCCAGTTGACCCGGATTATCAACCCGGGGAGGGTGATCCTCCCTGCTCCAGATAATAGGCTGTTTCGGCCACCTCAAGTAACGAGGGACTGCCGGTTCAATAGAATTCATAGCCCTCTTATGAACTTTCTGATCACATTTACACAAACTTGTGGTGAACATGTGATACTGCCCACTGCTTAACTGTTTCGGATGGCTCTGATAACCCGACTGCTGCTGCTGCTGACCTCCTTGACCAGACTGCTATTGATTATTACCACCCTGGCTTCCCTGAAAACCGGATCCTGAACCACCGCCCGGGCCATGAAAGCCGTCGGCTCCTGAACCGCCGCCTGGGCCTTGATTGCCATCAAATGTGTTAGAATTCTTGAAAGCTTTCATGATTGCGCAATCCTTCCATAAATGAGTCGCTGGTCGTTCCCGGGTACCGTGTTTCGGGCAGGGTTCATTGAGTAGTTGCTCGAGAGACGGACCTGACCCACCAAACCGGGGTGGTTTTCCCTTGCGCTTCTGATTGTTATCCTGTGCATTGGCCACAAATTCCGGGTTACTATCCGCCTTACACTTATTACCTCCTTGACTCGCCGGGTTATGTTGCTGACCCTTTCCATTGCCGTTCTTCTTTCCCTTCCCTGTCTTTTCCTCATCAGACGCGGGATCCTTGGTACTATCAGAATCGACATACTTGACTAAAGCCGCCATCAGCGTCCCCATATCGTTGCAATCACGCTTAAGGCGCCCCAGCTTCTGTCTCAGAGGTTCAAAGCGGCAATTCTTCTCCAGCATGAGAACTGCTGAGCCGGCATCCATCTTGTCAGACGAATGTATTATATCCTTGACCTGGCGCACCCAATGAGTCGTAGATTCACCTTCTTCCTGCTTACAATTTGTCAGATCCACAATTGACATAGACTGCTTGCAAGTATCTTTGAAGTTCTGGATGAAACAGGCTTTTAGCTCCGCCCATGAACTAATGGAGTTGGGTGGCAAACCCTTTAACCAAGAATGGGCCGTTCCGTCCAGCATCATGGTGAAATATTTAGCCATCGCCTCATCACTAACCTCTAGCAACTCCATAGCCATCTCATAACTTTCAATCCATGCCCCAGGCTGTAAATCGGTAGTATAATTCGGCACCTTCCAAGGCCCCTTGAAATCCTTGGGCAGACGTACATTACGTAAAGCCGGTACCAGACAAGGAACTCCTCCGGTTCTAGTAGCAACCCCCGCTTCAACGGAAGTCGTCGGGTAAGCCGGTGAGTTCTGTTGGGCTGCTAGCTGAGCCGCTAGCTGAGCCGCCCGCTCGTCCTCCTGACGTATTCGATCCTGAACCGGGTTATGCCCGCCGGGCTGGTTCCGGTGCTGAGCGTTACTTGACAAGGCTTCTGATTCCATGTTCCTACTATAACTCGGGCTCCGATTTTGATGAGGCGGAGCTAACCAGGGCGGAGGAGTCGAGTGAATCCTATCCCGGCTGTAGGAGTAGGTCTGTTGCTGAGCCAGGGCTGTTTGGACAAGTTCTCTGATCTACCGGGTTTCCACCGCTGTCGGATCATTCCCATCTACCGGGAGAGCCACCAAACATGTTGATGCTGCAATTAAGTTCTCCATGGGGTTGGAGAAGTGACCCTGCGGTATTGGCACGTAATTGGGCGGTGCCATATTGCCGTGAGGCGGTGCCATCCCCTGAGGCCAGACTGGACCTCCCGCTCCGGATGTTATAAGCTGATTCGCACCTGGCGGGTTACTTGGGCCGGCCCCGGGTGTAGCAAAGAGATTCCGAGGTTCATAATTCTGAGGTAAACGGGACTGAGTTTTCTGATGTCTCCTCCTCATTACCTCATTAGATGCGTTTAGGCTCAACGTGAGCTGCAAGGCCTCTACCCGAAGTTGCTGCGCCCGTACGTCCAAAGCCGCCCGCTCTGCTGCTAATCTAGCATCCTCAGCTGCTAAGGTTTCTTTAACCCTGGCGATCTCGTCGCAAACCTGTGCCACCTCCGCCTCATGCTCAGATTGGTTCGCAGGGATGACTGTAACAGTTAACAAAGCCGTAAGCTTATCCATGAGATCCATCAGCACCTGAGCCGGTGAGCGCACAGGGCCTCCTGCCCCGGCTGCTCCTAACCCGGACGTTATCGCCACTGAAGCCGTAGAATTTTGGCCGGGTTGAGTACCAGCCATGAAGACTCCTGCCCGGTTTGGCGACTCTGAGAGGTCCGGAACAGTGCTGCCATCGGAACAGCCCCCAAGCACGCCATCTTGAACTTGATACAACGAATCTGTTGAGCCGGCGGATGAATTATCGTCAGAGAGGACGGACGGCTCACCATCACCTTCCGATCCTTCAGGAAGTTCACCTCCATGGATGCAACCCACAAAGGCACGCTTCACGATGGGTTGAGCTCGGGCGGGTTTCGCACGCTGAGCCGTCTCGACGAGGTCGGTGCAGCTGTCCGGCTCAGGGCCCGGCTCACCAATCCGGCCGATGAAGATGTGAATTCCGCCAAAGGGGACCCGGTAGCCGTACTCAATTGAACCGGCATCAGGGCCCCAGCCTTTGTCGTCGATGTAGATCTTGCCGTGACGACTCTTGGTCATCTGGCCAACTGCGTATCCCTCGATCCCTTCGAAGCTGCCCTTCAAGAACTCGAATCCACCGTGCGCTGGCCCCATAGTGGGCGCCAACTGTCGTGGAATTGTCACGGCAGATGTCCTCTTGCAAGGACTTAGTCGTGGAGCCATCGCAACTAGGAAGCTTAAAGGGGTTAATCGGGACAAAGGACACGAGAGGTTTATACTAGTTCAGCCCCTTACGGTGAAGGAAGGCCTACGTCTAGTTGGGTTGGTATTGCTTAAGGTTTCGATGACCAGGGAGCGAGATACGCTATGCCTGGCTCTCGATCAGTTGTTTTCTTGCCCTTAAGCCACCAATGGGTCGTCCCCTTATATACACGGGTTGACGCCCTGCGGCCTACAGAGTCCCGGCCGGCTCATAGACAGTCTCCGGCTCGGTGACTAGTTAATTCTACCTTATGATGCAAGTCATGCCATCATGGCGGTTTACCACTATGGGCCTTAAGTCGCCTGTAGGCTTTAGACCCTTTATTGAACCCCCATCTTCATGCTTGATCTTGGGCTTCTTCTGATGAGTCCCTCTTTGCGTAACCCGGCCCCTCCTGGGCGGCTTAGCCAAATAGTTATATCCCCAACAATTACGCTGTGGTGTTCCGGGTGGCGTGAGTTACGAAACTACTCCGCATTGTTTCAAATGTAGGCCAAACTCATAACTCAAATATTCTCCTCGACGATCAGATCGTAGAAACTTTATTTTCTTGTTACGATGATTTCCACTTCACTCTGAAATTTTTTGAACTTTTCAAATGTTTCAGACTTATGTTTCATTAAGTAGATATACCCATACCCGCCGCTCAAATCATCTGTGAAGGTGAGAAAATACCCGCCACTCTGAAATATTCTCCTCGACGATCAAATCATCTGTGAAGGTGAGAAAATAACGATACCCGCTGCAAGCCTCAATATTCATCAGACCACATACATCAGTATGTATGATTTCCAACAAATCTGTTGCTCGCTCCATAGTTCCGGAGAATGGCGTTTTAGTCATCTTGCCCATAAGGCACGGTTCGCAAGTACCAAGTGATTCATAATCAAGTGATTCCAAAAGTCCATTGGTATGGAGTTTCTTCATGCGCTTTATACCAATATGACCAAAACGGCAGTGCCACAAATAAGTTGCACTATGATTATCAACTCTGCATCTTTTGGCTTCAACATTATGAATATATGTATCACTACTATCGAGATTTAAGAAAAATAGACCACTCTTCAGGGGTGCATGACCATAAAAGATATTACTCATATAAATAGAACAACTATTATTCTCAGATTTAAATGAATAACCATCTCGCATCAAACAAGATCCATATATAATGTTCATGCTTAACGCTGGCACCAAATAACAATTATTTAGGACTAAAACTAATCCCGAAGGTAGATTAGAGGTAGCGTGCCGACGGCGATCACATCGACTTTGGAACCATTTCCCACGTGCATCGTCACCTCGTCCTTAGCCAGTCTTCGCTTAATCTGTAGTCCCTGTTTCGAGTTGCAAATATTAGCAATAGAACCAGTATCAAATACCCAGGTGCTACTGCGAGCTCTGGTAAGGTACACATCAATAACATGTATATCACATATACGTTTTTTCACCTTGCCATCCTTCTTATTCGCCAAATACTTGGGGCAGTTCCGCTTCCAGTGACCAGTCTGTTTGCAGTAGAAGCACTCAGTCTCAGGCTTTGGTCCAGACTTGGGTTTCTTCTCCTGAGCAGCAACTTGTTTGTCATTCTTATTGAATTTCCCCTTCTTCTTCCCTTTACCCTTTTTCTTAAAACTGGTGGTTTTGTTAACCATCAACACTTGATGCTCCTTTTTGATTTCTACCTCCGCAGCCTTTAGCATCGCGAAGAGCTCGGGAATTGTCTTATTCTTCCCTTGCATATTATAGTTCATCACGAAGCTTTTGTAGCTTGGTGGCAGTGATTGAAGAACTATGTCAATGACACTATCAATAGGAAGATTAACTCCCGGTTGAGTCAAGTGATTATGAGACCCAGACATTTTGAGTATATGCTCACTGACAGAACTATTCTCCTCCATCTTGCAGCTATAGAACTTATTGGAGACTTCATATCTCTCAATCCGGGCATTTGCTTGAAATATTAACTTCAACTCCTGGAACATCTCATATGCTCCATGACGTTCAAAACATCGTTGAAGTCCCGGTTCTAAGCCATAAAGCATGGCACATTGAACTATCGAGTAGTCATCAGCTTTGCTCTGCCAGACGTTCATAACATCTAGTGTTGCTCCTGCAGCACGTTTGGCACTTAGCGGTGCTTCCAGAACGTAATTCTTCTCTGCAGCAATGAGGATAATCCTCAAGTTACGGACCCAGTTCGTGTAATTGCTACCATCGTCTTTCAACTTTGCTTTCTCAAGGAACGCATTAAAATTCAATGGAACAACAGCACGGACCATCTGTCTACAGCAACATAGATAAGAAAAATACTATCAGGTACTAAGTTCATGATAAATATAAGTTCAATTAATCATATTACTTAAGAACTCCCACTTAGATAGACATCCCTCTAATCATCTAAGTGATCACGTGATCCATATCAACTAAACCATAACCGATCATCACGTGAAATGGAGTAGTTTTCAATGGTAAACATCACTATGTTGATCATATCTACTATATGATTCAAGTTCGACCTTTCGGTCTCAGTGTTCTGAGGCCATATCTGCATATGTTAGGCTCGTCAAGTTTAACCCGAGTATTCTGCGTGTGCAAAACTGGCTTGCACCCGTTGTAGATGGACGTAGAGCTTATCACACCCGATCATCACGTGGTGTCTCGGCACGACGAACTTTGGGAACGGTGCATACTCAGGGAGAAAACTTTTATCTTGAAATTTAGTGAGAGATCATCTTATAATCCTATCGTCAAACAAAGCAGAATAAGGTGCATAAAGGATAAACATCACATGCAATCAATATAAGTGATATGATATGGCCATCATCATCTTGTGCTTGTGATCTCCATCTCCGAAGCACCGTCATGATCACCATCGTCACCGGCGCGACACCTTGATCTCCATCGTAGCATCGTTGTCGTCTCGCCAACTATTGCTTCTACGACTATCGCTACCGCTTAGTGATAAAGTAAAGCAATTACAGGGCGATTACATTGCATACAATAAAGCGACAACCATATGGCTCCTGCCAGTTGCCGATAACTCCGTTACAAAACATGATCATCTTATACAATATAGCATCATGTCTTGACCATATCACATCACAACATGCCATGCAAAAACAAGTTAGACGTCCTCTACATTGTTGTTGCAAGTTTTACGTGGCTTCTACGGGCTTAGCAAGAAACGTTCTTACCTATGCATCAAAACCACAATGATAGTTCATCAAGTTAGTGTTGTTTTAACCTTCTCAAGGACCGGGCCTAGCCACACTCGGTTCAACTAAAGTTGGTGAAACTCACACCCGCCAGCCACCTATGTGCAAAGCACATCGGTAGAACCAGTCTCACATAAGCGTACGCGTAATGTTGGTCCGGACCGATTCATCCAACAATACCGCCAAACCAAAGTATGACATGCTGGTAAGCAGTATGACTTGTATCGCCCACACCTCACTTGTGTTCTACTCGTGCATATAACATCTACGCATAAAACCTGGCTCGGATGCCACTGTTGGGGAATGTAGTAATTTCAAAAAAATTCCTACGCCCACGCAGGATCATGGTGATGCATAGCAACGAGAGGGGAGAGTGTCGTCCATGTACCCTCGTAGACCATTAAGCGGAAGCATTATGACAACGCGGTTGATGTAGTCGTACGTCTTCACGATCGACCGATCGTCAGTACCGAACGTACGGCACCTCCATGTTCAGCACACGTTCAGCTCGGTGACGTCCCGCGAACTCACGATCCAGTAGAGCTCGGGGAAGAGTTTTGTCAGCACGGCGGCATGGTGACGATGTTGATGAAGCTACCGCGGCAGGGCTTCGCCTAAACACCGCTACAGTATGACCGAGGGGGATTATGGTGGAGGGGGCACCGCACACGGCTGGGAGAGATCTTTGTGATCAACTTGTGTGTCTAGAGGTGCCCCCTGCCCCTGTATATAAAGGAGCAAGGGGGAGGCTGGCCGGCCCTTGTTGGTGCGCCAGGAGGAGGAATCCTCCTCCTAGTAGGAGTAAGATTCCTCCCTTTCCTACTCCTACTAGGAGGGGGAAAGGAAGGGGAAGAAAGAGAAGGAAAGGGGGCGCCGCCACCCCCCCCCCCTCTCCTAGTCCAATTCGGATCAGAGGGAGGGGGCGCGCTGCCTGCCCTAGGCCGGCCCCTCTCTTTCTCTTATGGCCCAACAAGGCCCATATAGCCCCCGGGGGGTTCCGGTAACCCCTCCGGTACTCCGGTAAAATCCCGATTTGACCCGAAACTCTTTCGATGTCCAAATGTAGGCTTCCAATATATCAATCTTTATGTCTCGACCATTTCGAGACTCCTCCTCATGTCCGTGATCATATCCGAGACTCCAAACTACCTTCGGTACATCAAAACATATAAACTTATAAAATCGATCGTCACAGAACTTTAAGCGTGCGGACCCTACGGGTTCGAGAACTATGTAGACATGACCGACACATGTCTCCGATCAATAACCAATAGCGGAACCTGGATGCTCATGTTGGTTCCTACATATTCTACGAAGATCTTTATCGGTCAAACTGCATAACACTATGCGTTGTTCTCTTTGTCATTGGTATGTTACTTGCCTGAGATTCGATCGTGGTATCCCAATACCCAGTTCAATCTTGTTACTGGCAAGTCTCTTTACTCGTTCTATAATACACTATCCCACAACTAACTCATTAGTTGTATTGCTTGCAAGGCTTATAGTGATGTGTATTACCGAGAGGGCCCAGGGATACCTCTCCGACAATCGGAGTGACAAATCCTAATCTTGATCTATGCCAACTCAACAAGTACCATCGGAGACACTTGTAGAGAACCTTTATAATCACCCAGTTACGTTGTGACGTTTGGTAGCACACAAAGTGTTTCTTTGGTATTCGGGAGTTGCATAATCTCATAGTCATAAGAACATGTATAAGTCATGAAGAAAGCAATAGCAGTAAAAAAACGATCAAGTGCTAAGCGAACGGAATGGGTCATGTCAATCACATGATTCTCCTAATGATGTGATCCCATTTGATCAAATGACAACTCATGTCTATGGTTAGGAAACTTAACCATCTTTGATGAATGAGCTAGTCAAGTAGAGGCACGCTAGTGACACTATGTTTGTCTATGTATTCACACATGTATTATGTTTCCGGTTAATACAATTCTAGCATGAATAATAAATATTTATCATGAAATAAGGAAATAAATAATAACTTTATTATTGCATCTAGGGCATATTTCCTTCAAGAAAGGGCAATGCATGGTACCGAAGAGGCTAGCAATGATGGAAGGGTGAGAGTGCGTATAATCCATGGACTCGACATTAGTCATAAAGAACTCACATACTTATTGCAAAAGTTTATTAGCCCTCAAAGCAAAGTACTATGCGCATGCTCCTAGGGGGATAGATTGGTAGGAAAAGACCATCGCTCGTCCCCGACAGCCACTCGTAAGGAAGACAATCAATAAATAAGTGAAGAGAAACAGGCAATTCAAACTTCAAATGATATAAGCGAAGCACATGAAGCATTCTATAAAGCCATACTCAAAAGATATAAGTGAAGTGCAATGAGAATTCTATAAATCAACCAAGGACTATCTCATACCAGCATGGTACATAAAAGAAATGTGAAAACTAAATGCAAAAGACGCTCCAAGATTGCACATATCGCATGAACGAAACGAATCTGAAAACATACCGATACTTGTCGAAGAAAGATGGGATGCCTTCAGGGGCATCTGTCGGTGTCAAAACTGGCGGATCTTGGGTAGGGGGTCCCGAACTGTGCGTCTAAGGCTGATGGTAACATGAGGCGGGGGACATAATGTTTACCCAGGTTCGGGCCCTCTCGATGGAGGTAATACCCTACTTCTTGCTTGATTGATCTTGATGATATGAGTATTACAAGAGTTGATCTACCACGAGATCGTAGAGGCTAAACCCTAGAAGCTAGCCTATGATTATGATTGTTGTTGTCCTACGGACTAAACCCTCCGGTTTATATAGACACCGGAAGGGGCTAGGGTTACACAGAGTCGGTTACAAGGGAGGAGATCTACATATCCGAATTGCCAAGCTTGCCTTCCACGCAAAGGAGAGTCCCACCCGGACATGGGACGAAGTCTTCAATCTTGTATCTTCATAGTCCAACAGTCCGACAAAGTATATAGTCTGGCTGTCCGAGGACCCCCTAATCCAGGACTCCCTCAATAGCCCCTGAACCAGGCTTCAATGACGATGAGTCCGGCGCGCAGATTGTCTTCGGCATTGCAAGGCAGGTTCCTTCCCCGAATACTCCATAGTAGATTTTGAACACAAGGATCGTGTCCGGCTCTGCAAAACAAATTCCACATACCACCGTAGAGAGTACAATATTCCACAAATCCAATCCGCTGACAACTTTTCCCAACGTGACACCACGCCACGATCCGGTCTTTATTCGAACCGTTCTCCCTAACCAGCTACTTTGCATGTCGCGAGGCAGTTTTATGGGCATGTCATATCGAAGCAGAGATCGTGTCCCCCTATCTCGGGATTCTCATCAATACAGGTATGGGTAATCCAACCGCGTCTTTAGCGTGACGCTTGGGGAATAAGCGAGTTTACCAGGCAAGTGGGGAGGCGCTGGATCCCTGCCGCCTTTATAAGGAGATAAGGACTCCCCTTTTTCACCCACGCCTTCTCCTTCTGCTTATCCATTCCCCTCTGCTTGAGCCTCAGCGCCCAAGCATTCGTCCTTTCCGACCACAAAGGTCCTCCGAAAATGTCTGGATCCGGAGCAGGAGGCAAATGGATGGCCTCCACCATCCGGGAGAAGGATATCAAAAGGCTACGGGAGGCCGGGTACCTGGCCCAGAAAATCAGCCACCGTCTCCTGGCGGCAGGACAGATCGTCCCTACTCCTAAACCCCACGAGAGGGTTGTTTTCCTCCCTCATTTTGTCCGTGGGCTGGGGTTTCCCTTCCACCCATTCGTTCGCGGCATCATGTATTACTATGGGATCGATTTTCATGATCTATCCCCCAATTCCTTCCTCAACATCTCGACGTTCATCGTCGTGTGCGACGCCTTTCTCCGCATCTCGCCACACTTTGGCTTATGGCTGAAGATCTTTAATGTGAATCCCAAGGTAGTGGGCGGAGAGCACGCCGAGTGCAGAGGCGCCATGGTGAGCAAGAGGCCCAACGTCACATGGCCAATAGGTACTTTCAATGATTCTGTCAAAGAGTGGCAGTAGCAGTGGTTTTACATCACTGAGCCGCGCGGCACGAAATGGGCCGCTGCTCTTGAATTCTGATCCGGAGCCCCCTACAGCTTACATCCTGGCCCAAGAAGGGCCTGGATTGGTCTTCATCCGATGAGCTGTCAGTACTTTAGACGCGCGTCAAGAATATGGAAGACAAGGATATCAAACTTGTCAATGTAGTCCAGGTGATGTTAGCTCGCCGAATCCTTCCTTGCCAACATCGGGCTTGCAATTTATGGGAATTCGACCCGGCCAAGCACCAGACCCTGCGAGAGCTCTTTGGCTCCTCACACAAAGATATCTAGAGGGTGCTTTTTAAGTCCGGCAAATCATGGCCGGACTCAGCCGAGGACCGCGGGTACCACCTGTCCCACCCCACAAGTTTGGTAAGCCATTATAAGTTTTATTCGCATAACCCAAGGGAAATGCTTAATGTGTTTTCCACAACTCTCCTAGGGCTGGACGAAGAAGGCGGGGCAGATCTACTGTCCGGCCCCGCTACCTGAAGAACCGGCCGGCCCGCTTCTAACGAAGATGCTGGTCCTGGCGCCCTACAAGGCGCTGAAGAAGAAGGCCGAGAAAGAGGCCCAAGAAGACCAGGGGCGGCCTCCGTCGTTGTGGCGCCTCGGACACGATATTCGAAGATTCCAATGCCCGTTCTTCCTCCGAAGAGGACGAGGAGGAGGAGGACAAATCCCCAGTGGGGGAAGAAAGAAAAGGACAACCTCCGCATCGTTGGAGGCCGAGTCGCCTAAGAAGGGAAAAACTCTTCTTCCGGAGGAGTCTACCGCCGCTGATAGCAGCCCAGAGTGGGATCCCAGGGCTCAGCCCCTGGTGAACTCGTGAGTATATAAAATCCGAACATGTTTATGCGTCCAGACTTATCATGGCACAATATCTTGATCTGGGCCATACTTTTTGCAGTCCGACGAGGTCCCGCGCGGAGCATTCCTCGTCGGAGGATTAGCTAGGCTCGGGCGCTATGGAGAGCGGGACTCCCCCGAAGGCACCTTCCCCCAAACATGTGAATGACACCAAGGCTTTGTCCCAGGAGGACCCAGGCCAAGGAGGGGGGATTGCCAAAGTGGCGCCAGGAGGCCAAACTTCAGGGGCCGGACACACGGGAGAGAAGGCTCCCATGGGCGTCGTCGACGGGAGCCATCTTGAATTCAGCCCCCAGCCGGACACTATTTCGGAGACCAATATGGTTTCAGAGTCAGGCAGGCGGTCTCCCTTGGCTAGAGGGGGTGTACTGATACGTCTCCAACGTATCTATAATTTTTGATTGCTCCATGCTATATTATCTACTATTTTAGACATTATTGGGCTTTATTATCCACTTTTATATTATTTTTGGGACTAACCTATTAACTAGAGGCCCAGCCCAGAATTGTTGTTTTTTGCCTGTTTTAGGGTTTCAAAGAAAAGGAATATCAAACGGAGTCCAAACGGAATGAAACCTTCAGAAACATGATTTTCTCATCACATAAGATCCAGGAGAGTTGGACCCTTCGTCAAGAAAGCCACGAGGTGGTCACGAGGGTAGGGGCGCCCCCCTAGGGCGCGCCCCCCTGCCTCGTGGGCCCCTCGAAGCTCCACCAACATACTTCTTCCTCCTATATATATCCATGTACCCCCAAACGATCGGGGACGGAGCCAAAAACCTAATTCCACCACCGCAACTTTCTGTATCCACGAGAACCCATCTTGGGGCCTATTCCGGAGCTCCACCGGAGGGGGCATCAATCACGGAGGGCTTCTACATCATCATCCAAGCCCCTCCGATGAAGTGTGAGTAGTTTACTTCAGACCTACGGGTCCATAGCTAGTAGCTAGATGGCTTCTTCTCTCTTTTTGGATCTCAATACAATGTTCTCCTCCTCTCTCGTGGAGATCTATTCGATGTAATCTTCTTTTTGCGGTGTGTTTGTTGAGACCGATGAATTGTGGGTTTATGATCAAGTCTATCTATGAATAATATTTGAATCTTCTCTGAATTCTTTTATGTATGATTGGTTATATTTGCAAGTCTCTTCGAATTATCAGTTTGGTTTGGCCTACTAGATTGGTTGTTCTTGCCATGGGAGAAGTGCTTAGCTTTGGGTTCGATCTTGCGGTGTCCTTTCCCAGTGACAGAAGGGGCAGCAAGGCACGTATTGTATCGTTGCCATCGAGGATAACAAGATGGGGTTTTTATCATATTGCATGAAACTATCCCTCTACATCATGTCATCTTGCTTAAGGCATTACTCTGTTTTTAACTTAATACTCTAGATGCATGTTGGATAGCGGTCGATGAGTGGAGTAATAGTAGTAGATGCAGAATCGTTCCGGTCTACTTGTCTCGGACGTGATGCCTATATACATGATCATACCTAGATATTCTCATAACTTTGCTAAATTCTGTCAATTGCTCAACAGTAATTTGTTCACCCACCGTATAATACTTATGCTCTTGAGAGAAGCCACTAGTGAAACCTATGGCCCCGGGTCTCTTTCTCATCATATCAATCTCCATCACTTTATTATTGCTTTGCTTTTACTTTATTTACTTTGCATCTCTATACCAAAAATACCAAAAATATTATTTATCATCTCTATCAGATCTCACTTTTGTAAGTGATCGTGAAGGGATTGACAACCCCTAAGCGCGTTGGTTGCGTTGAGCTATTGTTTTTGTGTAGGTACGAGGGACTCGAGCATAGCCTCCTACTGGATTGATACCTTGGGTCTCAAAAACTGAGGGAAATACTTACGCTACTTTGCTGCATCATCCCTTCCTCTTCGGGGAAATCCAACGCAGTGCTCAAGAGGTAGCAAGAAGAATTTCTGGCGCCGTTGCTGGGGAGTCTGCGCAAAAGTCAACATACCAAGTACCCATCACAATCCCTATCTGCCACATTACATTATTTGCCATTTGCCTCTCGTTTTCCTCTCCCCCACTTCACCCTTGCCGTTTTATTCACCCTCTCTCTCTATCCTCCCTCTCTATTTGCCTCTTTTGCCCGTTTGCTCTTTGTTTGCTCATGTGTTGGATTGCTTGTTTGTCGTGATGGCTCAAGATAATACTAAATTGTGTGACTTCACCAATACCAATAATAATGATTTCCTTAGAACTCCGATTGCTCCTCTTACCAACGATGAATCTTGTGAAATTAATACTACTTTGTTGAATCACGTCATGAAAGATCCGTTCTCCGGCCTTCCTAGTGAAGGTGCCGCTACACATCTTAATAGCTTCGTTGATTTGTGTGACATGCAAAAGAAAAAATATGTCGATAATGATATTGTTAAATTGAAGCTATTTCCTTTTTCGCTTAGAGATCGTGCTAAAGCTTGGTTTTCGTCTTTGCCTAAAAATAGTATTGATTCATGGAACAAGTGCAAAGATGCTTTTATCTCTAAGTATTTTCCTCCCGCTAAGATCATCTCTCTTAGAAATGATATTATGAATTTTAAACAACTTGATCATGAACATGTTGCACAAGCTTGGGAGAGAATGGAATTAATGATACGTAATTGCCCTAGTCATGGTTTGAATTTGTGGATGATTATACAAAAAATTTATGCCGTATTGAATTTTGCTTCTAGAAATCTTTTAGATTTGGCCGCGGGAGGCACTTTTGTGAAAATCACTTTAGGAGAAGCTACTAAACTCCTAGATAATATTATGGTTAATTATTCTCAATGGCATACTGAAAGATCTAATAAAAAGGTGCATGCGATAGAAGAAATTAATGTTTTGAGTGGAAAGATGGATGAACTTATGAAATTATTTGCTAATAAGAGTGTTTCTTCTGATCCTAATGATATGCCCTTGTCTACTTTGATTGAGAATAATAATGAATCTATGGATGTGAATTTTGTTGGTAGGAACAATTTTGGTAACAACGCGTATAGAGGAAATTTCAATCCTAGGCCTTATCCTAGTAATCCCTCTAATAATTATGGTAATTCCTACAACAATTCTTATGGAAATTATAATAAGATGCCCTCTGATTTTGAATCCAATATTAAAGAATTTATTTCTTCGCAAAAGAACTTTAATGCTATGATTGAAGAAAAATTGCTTAAGATAGATGATTTGGCTAGGAACGTTGATAGAATTACTCTTGATGTTGATTCTTTGAAACTTAGATCTATTCCAACTAAGCATGATATCAATGAGTCTCTCAAAGCCATGAGAATTTCCATTGACGAGTGCAAAGAAAGAACTGCTAGGATGCGTGCTAAGAAAGATGCCTTTATAAAAGCGTGTTCTTCTAGTTCCTATGAAAATAATGATGAATATCTAAAAATTATTGATGTGTCCCCTATTAAATCTTTGTTTTTCAATATGAATCTTGATAATTATGGGACTGAATATGATCCACCTTTACCTAGAAGGCGTTCTAAGAATTCGGAATTTGTTGATCTTGATGCTAAATTTGATAAAAGTGGGATTGAAGAAATTAAAACCCTAGATGTTGCTAAACCCACTATTATGGATTTCAAGGAATTTAACTATGAAAATTTCTCTTTGATTGATTATATTTCCTTGTTGCAATCCATGCTAAAATCTCCTCACGCTTATGATCAAAATAAAGTGTTTACTAAACATATCGTTGATGCCTTGATGCAATCTTATGAAGAAAAACTTGAATTGGAAGTTTCTGTCCCTAGAAAACTTTATGATGAGTGGGAACCAACTATTAAAATTAAAATTAAAAATTATGATTTTTATGCTTTGTGTGATTTGGGTGCTAGTGTCTCTACTATTCCCAAAACTTTGTGTGATTTACTAGATTTCTGTGATTTTGATGATTGCTCTCTAAACCTGCATCTTGCGGATTCCACTATTAAGAAACCTATGGGAAGAATTAATGATGTTCTTATTGTTGCTAATAGGAATTATGTGCCCGTAGATTTTATCATTCTTGATATAGATTGCATTCCTTCTCGCCCTATTATTCTTGGTAGACCTTTCCTTAGAACGGTTGGTGCAATTATTGATATGAAGGAAGGGAATATTAGATTTCAATTTCCATTAAAAAGGGCGTGGAACACTTCCCTAGAAAGAAAATAAAATTACCATATTAATCTATCATGAGAGCCACTTATGGATTGCCTACCAAAGATGGCAATACCTAGATCTATTCTTGCTTGTTATGCCTAGCTAGGGGCGTTAAACGATAGCGCTTGTTGGGAGGCAATCCAATTTTATTTTTATTCCTAGCTTTTTTTCTCATGTTTAGTAATAAATAAATTATCTAGCCTCTGTTTTTGTTGTGTTTTTTGTGTTTAATTAGTGTTTGTGCCAAGTAGAACCATTGGGAAGACTTGGGGAAAGTCTTGTTGAACTTGCTGTAAAAAACAGAAACTTTAGAGCTCACGAGAACTGCTGTAATTTTTATTTGGAAAGTGATATTTAGTTAATTATTTTTTAATATGATTAATAGATAAATTCCTCACGTCCATAAATTTATTTTAGAATTTTTGGGGTTCCAGATCTTGCGCTAGCTACAGATTACTACAGACTGTTCTGTTTTTGACAGATTCTGTTTTTCGTGTGTTGTTTGCTTATTTTGATGAATCTATGGCTAGTAAAATAGTTTATAATCCATAGAGAAGTTGGAATACAGTAGGCTTAATACCCATATAAATAAAGAATGAGTTCATTACAGTAGCTTGAAGTGGTCTTTTGTTTTCTTTCGCTAACGGAGCTCACGAGTTTTCTACTTTAAGTTTTGTGTTATGAAGTTTTCAAGTTTTGGGTAAAGATTTGATGGATTATGGAACAAGGAGTGGCAAGAGCCTAAGCTTGGGGATGCCTATGGCACCCCCAAGATAATCTAAGGACACCTAAAAGCCAAAGCTTGGGGATGCCCCGGAAGGCATCCCCTCTTTCCTCTACTTCTATCGGTAACTTTACTTGGAGCTATATTTTTATTCACCACATGATATGTGTTTTGCTTGGAGCGTCTTTTATGATTTGAGTCTTTGCTTATTAGTTTAACACAATCATCCTTGCTGTACACACCTTTTGAGGGATCCATACATGATTTGTAATTTGATAGAATACTCTATGTACTTCACTTATATCTTTTAAGCTTTATAGTTTTGCTCTAATGCTTCACTTATACCTTTTAGAGCATGGTGGTTGATTTGTTTTATAGAAACTATTGATCTCTCATGCTTCACTTAGATTATTTTGATAGTCTTAATAGCATGGTAATTTGCTTAAAATCCTAATATGCTTGGTATGCAAGATTAATAATAAAACTTTCGTATGAGTGTGTTGAATACTAAGAAGAAATTGATGCTTGATAATTGTTTTGAGATATGAGGATGGTGATATTAGAGTCATGCTAGTTGAGTAGTTGTGAATTTGAGAAATGCTTGTGTTAAAGTTTGTGATTTCCGTAGCATGCACGTATGGTGAACCGTTATGTGATGAAGTCGGAGCATGATTTATTTATTGATTGTCTTCCTTATGAGTGGCGGTCGGGGACGAGCGATGGTCTTTTCCTACCAATCTATCCCCCAAGGAGCATGCACGTAATACTTTGCTTTGATAACTTCTAGATTTTTGCAATAAGTATATGAGTTCTTTATGACTAATGTTGAGTCCATGGATTATACGCACTTTCCTTCCTTCCACCATTGCTAGCCTCTCTAATACCGCGCACTTTTCGCCGGTATCATACACCCACCAAATACATTCCTCAAAACAGCCACCATACCTACCTATCATGGCATTTCCATAGCCATTCCGAGATATATGGCCATGAAACTTTCCACCATTCCATTCATTATGACACGCTCCATCATTGTCATATTGCTAGCATGATCATGTAGTTGACATCGTATTTGTGGCAAAGCCACCATTCATAATTCTTTCATACATGTCACTCTTGATTCATTGCACATCCCGGTACACCGCCGGAGGCATTCATATAGAGTCATATTTTGTTCTAAGAATTGAGTTGTAATTCATGAGTTGTAAGTAAATAAAAGTGTGATGATCATCATTATTAGAGCATTGTCCCAGTGAGGAAAGGATGATGGAGACTATGATTCCCCCACAAGTCGGGATGAGACTCCAGATGAAAATAATAATAAAAAGGAGGCCATAAAAAAGGAGAAAGGCCCAAATAAAAAATGAGACAAAAAGAGAGAAGGGACAATGTTACTATCCTTTTACCACACTTGTGCTTCAAAGTAGCACCATGATCTTCATGATAGAGAGTCTCTCATTATGTCACTTTCATATACTAGTGGGAATTTTTCATTATAGAACTTGGCTTGTATATTCCAATGATGGGCTTCCTCAAATGCCCTAGGTCTTCGTGAGCAAGCGAGTTGGATGCACACCCACTTAGTTTCTTTTGAGCTTTCATATACTTATAGCTCTAGTGCATCCGTTGCATGGCAATCCCTACTCACTCACATTGATATCTATTGATGGGCATTTCCATAGCCCGTTAATACGCCTAATTGATGTGAGACTATCTTCTCCCTTTTTGTCTTCTCCACAACCACCATTCTATTCCACCCATAGTGCTATATCCATGGCTCACGCTCATGTATTGCGTGAAGATCGAAAAAGTTTTGAAAATGTCAAAAGTATGAAACAATTGCTTGGCTTGTCATCGGGGTTGTGCATGATTTAAATACTTTGTGTGGTGAAGATAGAGCATAGCCAGACTATATGATTTTGTAGGGATAGCTTTCTTTGGCCATGATATTTTGAGAAGACATAATTGCTTTGTTAGTATGCTTGAAGTATTATTATTTTTATATCAATATGAACTTTTGTCTTGAATCTTCCGAATCTGAATATTCATACCACAATTAAGAAGATTTACATTGAAATTATGCCAAGTAGCACTCCGCATCAAAAATTCTGTTTTTATCATTCACCTACTCGAGGACGAGCAGGAATTAAGCTTGGGGATGCTTGATACGTCTCCAACGTATCTATAATTTTTGATTGCTCCATGCTATATTATCTATTGTTTTAGACATTATTGGGCTTTATTATCCACTTTTATATTACTTTTGGGACTAACCTATTAACCGGAGGCCCAGCCCAGAATTGCTATTTTTTGCCTGTTTTAGGGTTTTGAAGAAAAGGAATATCAAACGGAGTCCAAACGGAATGAAACCTTCAGAAACGTGATTTTCTCATCAGATAAGATCCATGAGACTTGGACCCTCCGTCAAGAAAGCCACGAGGTGGTCACGAGGGTACGGGGCGCCCCCCCCCTAGGGTGCCCCCTGCCTCATGGGCCCCTCGAAGCTCCACCGACGTACTTCTTCCTCCTATATATATCCACGTACCCCCAAACGATCGGGGACGGAGCTAAAAACCTAATTCCACTGCCGCAACTTTCTATATCCACGAGATCCCATCTTGGGGCCTGTTCCAGAGCTCCGTCGGAGGGGGCATCAATCACGGAGGGTTTCTACATCATCATCCAAGCCCCTCCGATGAAGTGTGAGTAGTTTACTTCAAACCTACGGGTCCATAGCTAGTAGCTAGATGGCTTCTTCTCTCTTTTTGGATCTCAATACAATGTTCTCCCCCTCTCTCGTGGAGATCTATTCGATGTAATCTTCTTTTTGCGGTGTGTTTGTTGAGACCGATGAATTGTGGGTTTATGATCAAGTCTATCTATGAATAATATTTGAATCTTCTCTGAATTCTTTTATGTATGATTGGTTATCTTTGCAAGTCTCTTCGAATTATTAGTTTGGTTTGCCCTACTAGATTGGTTGTTCTTGCCATGGGAGAAGTGCTTAGCTTTCGGTTCGATCTTGTGGTGTCCTTTCCGAGTGACAGAAGGGGAAGCAAGGCACGTATTGTATCGTTGCCATCGAGGATAACAAGATGGTTTTTTTATCATATTTCATGAAACTATCCCTCTACATCATGTCATCTTGCTTAAGGCATTACTCTGTTTTTAACTTAATACTCTAGATGCATGCTGGATAGCGGTCGATGAGTGGAGTAATAGTAGTAGATGCAGAATCGTTTCGGTCTACTTGTCTCGAACGTGATGCCTATATACATGATCATACCTAGATATTCTCATAACTATGCTAAATTCTATCAATTGCTCAACAGTAATTTGTTCACCCACCGTAGAATACTTATGCTCTTGAGAGAAGCCACTAGTGAAACCTATGGCCCCCGGGTCTCTTTCTCATCATATCAATCTCCATAACTTTATTATTGCTTTGCTTTTACTTTATTTACTTTGCATCTCTATACCAAAAATACCAAAAATATTATTTATCATCTCTATCCGATCTCACTTTCGTAAGTGACCATGAAGGGATTGACAACCCCTAAGCACGTTGGTTGCGTTGAGCTATTGTTTTTGTGTAGGTACGAGGAACTCAAGCGTAGCCTCCTACTGGATTGATACCTTGGTTCTCAAAAACTGAGGGAAATACTTACGCTACTTTGCTGCATCATCCCTTCCTCTTCGGGGAAATCCAACATAGTGCTCAAGAGGTAGCATGTACCTGTTCCACCGGCAACCTCTGTCCAACCAGAGGTGCTGGATACTTTATTGGCGGCGCTGAAAAGCGCCTCCGTCATCGATGAACATCGTGCCCTTGTGGGTGCGGTGATTGAGAAGATTCAATATGCGGAGAGTGGGCTGAATGAAGCCTATATTAGCCTTATAAGAGGCTTTGAGGTATGTTTTATGAAGTTTCGAAGAGTGTCACAGTATAGATAGTAGCCCCTGATACACTGTTCGGTGAGAGAAAGAACCAGACAGAGGATCAAATCTATGTTCGCAGGAGACTCACTTGATGATATTTACCTCTTTTTTGGTATAAACAGGCGTCTATAGCGACTGCCACCTCTCGTACTGCGGAGGTCTCCGGACTAAATCAAAGTCTGGAGCGGGCCACAGAAGAATTGGGCCAGTTGAAAAGGCAGTTGCAGGATAAACAAGGTATGCGCAAACCTTGCTCACGTTCAGTGCGAACGAATTTTAAAATATGTTTTGTGATTTGCGCCAGGGGCGATGATCGAAGTCGAGGCTCTGAAGAAGGCTGTTGCCGAGGCCGAGGGAAAGGCAGCCGCGGAGCGGGCTCTTTGTGAGAAGCATGAGGCCAGGGTTATTGAAGCTGAGCAAGAGCTTCAAGAGGTCATGAGAAGATGCGAGGCCTTAGAGCAGAGTCTAACGGAGAAATAATCCGAACTTACCAAGGCTCATCAGGCTGCATGCGACGCCCAGGGGGAAACCCAGGGTGCCTTGCAGGAGATTCAAGAGGCGAGGAAGATCGCGGCGGGTAAGGCTTGTTCCACGTAAGGCAAGTATTTGGGGAGAAAAATCATGTTTCTAATCTTGAGTTCGGATTTCTCCAGGGGTGTTTGCGGAGCTGCCACGCAGCATATCTGATGCCGCATAATTCTACCGAGCCGAAGAAAGGAACACTGCGGATAAGCTCTTCTGATCATAGTATCTGGCGCCGAATTATCTGGTGCCTTTTGCCGACCAACTGAAACAGTTGATCGAACTGTAGAAGGCGGCCGAGCTAGCCATGAAGGATTTGATTATCCGGCTATGGCCCGCTGAGCCAATTCCAGGCAGCTACTTCAGGCTCGTGAAACGGCTTGCGAGTGCCTTCCCTCGACTGGACGTCATTAAGCGGCTGGTCTATATAGAGGGTGCGCGAATGGCCTTCGCCCGCGCAAAGGTGCACTGGGGGAAGATGGATGCTGAAAAGCTGGTGACCGAGGGGCTGCCGGAGGGAAAGGAGCACCGCAAGCCTGAGGGATATTATAAATGTGTCCTGAAAGGATCCTGCCTTGCAGCGGAGCAATGCACCAAGGACATTATATTTCCATGAATTCAATCATGTTGTCCTTTGTAATGTTGAACAAGGTCATTTCCATTATTTATTGCCTGTGATATGAAAGTTTATCCTCCTGCGCGGCCGTTTTATATATTAATGCTGAGAGTTGGCCAGTTGTTGGCTTCTGCCCCCACGTAGGAAGTACGGGGGTGTTCGGGATAAATCTGATCACTCTTTATCTCAGTTTTGGGTCCTTCGAAGGAGGTGTTCAGCACAACGAACCAGGCAATCGGACTATAGGGCTTTATTACTCTCACTTAGCCATAGAAGCTTTAGAAAAGGAAGGTAGGCGCAGCCCCTGGTGTTCGAAAGGCCGCACGAGGGGCTCTATAAGCACCTGATCGGACGAAAAGCTGATCCATCGCATGTTGTATTGGTTATGGCATTATGCGGGATAAATCCTTAAAGATTTAATAACCTCTCGAACAGCTGACCAGCTCTCGCCGTATCATGACAGTCAATTTTCGGCTTTCTCTACTGAGGTGCTCGTCCGGAAGAACCGGGACACAAAAGCAGTAGTTCTCCCTATGCCGCCTTAGCCGATATAGCGGAACATAAGGTAGAAAAACATGGGAGCCGGGCAAACCCAACATTTGACCCAAGACATGATTCGGAGCTAATGCATATAACGCTATAAGCTCAGGGTGCCGAACTACCATGAAGGTGTTCGGACTTTATTGCCGTATTATGGGTAAAATGAAGCCTCTGGCATATTTAAGGCATATCGCGGTGTACGGATGCCATTTGACAAAAGAATTTTAATAAGAGATAACAGCAGATAAGTGTCATATAAATCCACATGTCGTATTTAAATAATACGTCGATGCGTATGAGTGCATATAAAGTAATAAAAGGAGAAAGTGACTGCGGAACATACTGAGACCAGGTGGGAAGAAGCCGTGTGTGGATCCGGAGTGCAGTCGGATGGTCATCGAGGGGAATATCTAAGAGTTCCCTTGCGCGTTTGAGTTGTTTCCATGCCGCCGGTCCTTGCCTGGGCAAAAATGAACCTATACGGCAAATGCAAGATGTGTTTGTGTGCTGCAGAGCGGTTGAGCCGCAGCATGTGGCATGTCCTGGCTTTCGCCGAAGTGTTTAATTGAGCTCTGGACGAGCCGGGCTATCCTGCCGCGAAGTAGTTCGGAGTCCTTTGGTGGTGTCCGGGAGCTTGGCCGTTGACTCGAGGTTCGATTGAAAGGTGTTGCTCGTTGCTTCTGTTGTTAAAGCAGCGGTATACTCTTTGGTACCAAGGGGGAGTTCGGCCTTGCCATTAACCGTGATGACACCGCGCGGACCGGTCATCTTGAGCCTATGGTAGGCATAATGTGGCACCGCGTTGAATCGAGCGAACGCGGTTCGTCCGAGTAGTGCCTGATAATCACTGCGAAAGGGGACGATGTTGAAGATTAACTCTTCGGCACGGTAATTGTCCGGTGATCTGAAGACTACCTCAAGGGCGATGAAGCCTGTACAGATGGCCTCCACACCTGGTATAATACCTCTAAAGGTGGCTTCAGTGGGCTTGATCACCGAATGATCGATGCCCATCTTGCACACTGTGTCCTGGTAAAGTAGGTTTAGACTGCTACCTCCGTCCATAAGGACTCCTGTGAGGTGGAACCCGTCAATTATTGGGCCGAGGACTAATGCGGCTGAGTTGCCCTGATTGGTATTAACCGGACGATCCGTGCGGTTAAAGGTGATTGGCCCTAGTTTATATTCTGGGACGACTGGTTCCGTTAAGTCGGCACCCCTAAGGGTGCGCATCTGGTCCGGGTTGGGAGTGTGGGTGGTGTTTACCACGTTCACCATTTGGATCTGCGGGGGGAATTTCTTTTACCCTCCTGTAGTCAGTGATCTGGGCTCCTCGTTGCTATCATCGCTTTGAGACCCCTTCTCTTTGTTTTCGGCACCTGACCTGCCGACTTGTTTGAAGACCCAGCATTCTATGTTGGTATGATTGGCTGGTGTTCCTAGGGTGCCATGAATTTGGCATGGACGGTCGAGTATGCGGTCCAGACTGGACGGGCCTAAATTGTCATTTTTGAATGGCCTTTTCTGCTGACCGGACTTAGAGCCACTAAATCCGGCATTGACTGCCGTATCTTTGGCGTTTCCACCATTTTTGCGATGCTTGTGTTTGTTGCATCGGGGTTTTCCGTTGCTATCTCTGGCCTCTGATGTGCCAGGATTGCTTATTGTGTTGTTGCTATGGGCCAACCAGCTATCCTCGCTCGCGCAAAAGCAGGTCATGAGTGTCGTGAGGGCTGCCATGGATTTTGGCTTCTCTTGGCCGAGATGTCGGGCGAGCCACTCATCACGGATGTTATGTTTAAAGGCCGCTAGGGCTTCGGCATCCGGACAGTCGACAATTTGGTTCTTTTCAGTTAGAAACCGAGTCTAGAATTTCCTGGCCGACTCTCCGGGCTGTTGTGTTATGTGACTTAAATCATCAGCATCCGGTGGTCGCACATAAGTGCCCTGGAAGTTGTCCAGGAATGTGTCTGCCAGGTTCCCCAACTTTCGATGGAGTTTGCTGGCAAGCTACTCAGCCAATGCCGAGCCGGCCCTTTGAGTTTTAGTGGGAGATACTTGATGGCGTGTAGATCATCCCCGCAGGCCATGTGAATGTGGAGGAAGAAATCCTCTATCCATACCGCGGGGTCTGTAGTACCATCATATGATTCAATGTTCACGGTTTTAAACCCTTCTGGGAATTCATGATCCATTACTTCGTCAGTGAAGCATAGGGGGGTGTGGTGCCTCTGTGTCGGGCTATATCACGACGCAGTTCATGCGAGTCTTGTCTGTTGTATTCGGCCCGGCCGGATTTGTTTTTAGTATATCCGGCATGACGGTCGTCATCATTCGTTGGGGCGCGCCCCGTGATCCGTAGATCGATCTTATATGTCTTGCTTTGTTTTCCAATATGTCTCACAGGTCCTGCGTGTAGCCCCGTGCCTTGGTGTTTTTGTTTGACTGGTGACGGGGTGTGGGCTGGACTTCGGGCTGATATGCCGCTTTGTCTTGGCCACGAGGTGGCCGGTCAGCCACATCATACGCTGGTAGTGTAGGTTTTAATGCTTCCTCCTCGAGTTGGGGTAGCAACCTGCGCTTTGGGTAACTTTTGGTTGGCCCTCGGGTTCGTATTCCTCGGCTGCCAGGACCTCGGTCCATCTATCCGCTAGCAGATCTTGATCAACTTGAAGTTGTTGCTGCCTTTTCTTCAGGCTTTTTGTTGTGGCTATAAGCCGGCGCTTGAAGCACTCCTGCTCGACGGGATCCTCAGGCACGATGAATTCTTCGTCGCGACTCACCTCGTCTTTGGAGAGGGGCATATAATTGTCATCCCCTAGTTCTCCGTGTGTTGCCTGTTCCTTAGGGCTCGCTTTCCCATCCTCCTGCTCGAAGCCTGGCTGGAGGGGACTGTCTTCGTCTTCAGCACTGTCCGCAACGTTATTGTCTCTTGTGCTGGTATCACTGCTTTTGCTATGGAAGGCTTAGAGCCGCGTCGATGACGTCGGTGCTTAGATTGCTTCTCGAGGGGGTTATCCTCCGTTGCCTTATTGCCATTGCTTTCTTTGGGGTTGTCCACCATGTATATATCATATGATGAGGTGGTTGTCCAGTGTCCTGTGGGCGGTGGTTCCTATTCTTCTCCTGCATCGTCATCATACCGTCGATGTCTTCGGAGCCAAAGTCAAGCATGTCGGTTAAGTCGTCGAAAGTGGCTATTAGGTGGGTGGTGGGTGGGGAATGAATTTCGTCGTCCGCTTCCCACTCAAGCCGGACATAGTTCGGCCAAGGGTCTCCTGATAAGGAGAGAGGCCTCAATGAATTTAGCACGTCGCCCAAGGGCGAGTGCTGAAAGATATCCGTGGAGGTAAACTCCATGATCGGTGCCTAGTCAGATTCGATAGGCACAGACGCAAGCGGTTCGGAGCCTATGGCCGGGGACGAATCCATGGGTCCGGTAACACAGGTCTCATAGGAGGTGAAGTTGGTATTCGGCTCTATCGCCGCTGAGTGTGCGGCCTCCATGGCGGGGTCTATCCACCCGTCATCAGACGGCACGATCTGCTCCGGATTGAGGGCCGGAGTAGCCACAAGTGCGATCTCCCGAACACCCTCTGACGGTAGAGCTAAGTCATGCTCGTCATGACTGTGCGGCGCACCTGACATGGGCTCGAATCCCTCGAAGATCAAGTCTCCGCGGATGTCGGCAGTATAGTTCAAGCTTCCGAACCTGACCTGATGGCCAGGGGCGTAGCTCTCGATCTGCTACAGATGGCCAAGCGAGTTGGCCCGCAGTACGAAGCCGCCGAATACGAAGATCTGTTCGGGGAGAAAAACTTCACCCTGGATCGCATCGTTGTCGATGATCGAAGGAGCCATCAAGCCTTTATCGCGACGGCACAGTGGAACTCTCAATGAAAGCACCAATGTCGGTGTCAAAACCGACGGATCTCGGGTAGGGGGTCCCGAACTGTGCGTCTAAGGCTGATGGTAATAGGAGGCGGGGGACACAATGTTTACCCAGGTTCGGGCCCTCTCGATGGAGGTAATACCCTACTTCCTATTGATTGATCTTGATGGTATGAGTATTACAAGAGTTGATCTACCACGAGATCGTAGAGGCTAAACCCTAGAAGCTAGCCTATGATTATGATTGTTGTTGTCCTACGGACTAAACCCTCCGGTTTATATAGACACCGGAGGGGGCTAGGGTTACATAGAGTCGGTTACAAGGGAGGAGATCTACATATCCGAATTGCCAAGCTTGACTTCCACGCAAAGGAGAGTCCCACCCGGACATGGGACGAAGTCTTCAATCTTGTATCTTCATAGTCCAATAGTCCGGCCAAAGTATATAGTCCGGCTGTCCGAGGACCCCCTAATCCAGGACTCCCTTAGCATCCCCAAGCTTAGACGCTTGAGTCTCCTTGAATATTTACTTGCGGTGCCTCGGGCATCCCCAAGCTTTATCTCTTGCCTCTCTTCCTTCTTCTCACATCAAGACCTCCTCGATCTTCGAACACTTCATCCACACAAAACTCAACAAAAAGCCCGGTATGATCCGTTGGTATAATAAAGCAAATCACTACTCTAAGTACTGTTGCAAACCAATTCATATTTTGTTTTTGCATTGTAGCCACTATAATATAACTTTTCCATGGCTTAATCCACTGATATAAATCGATAGTTTCATCAAAACAAGCAAACTATGCATCAAAAACAGAATCTGTCTAAAACAGAACAATCTGTAATAATATGAACATTCACCATACCTCTGGTACTCCAAAAATTCTACCAAAATTAGGAAAATTAATCAATTTGTATAGAAAGACAGTGCAAAAAGTTTCAGAACCATTTGACATTCCAGAAAAAAATGTAAAATCGCGCGCTACAGCGAAAGTTTATGTCCTCCACCGTACAAACCAACAAGCATCTAAAACATCCTAGAGGCAAACCTTGGCATATTATTTTTATAATACAATGGAATTGTACAAGGGGATAATTATTTTTGTTGAAAAGTTTCTGTAATCAATATTCACAAAGTTTCCGTGAGCATGAACAAAGTTCAAGGAGCTCCCCCACTTCAACCATGCTTGTCTCTCTCACTTTCACTTTCCTTTTTGAAAAGTTTTGGGTTCCTCTCTTCTTCTTTTTTTGAACTTATATGAAAGCACTCAACATAAAAAAATGACTCTCTAAAACTTCCGGGTTGTCTCCCTGGTAGCGCTTTCTTTAAATCCATTAAGCTAGGCATATAGTGCTCAAGTAATGGATCCACCCGGATCCCAAGGTATATCAAAGCCAATTTTAATTAACAATGATTTGTAATTTAGTAGTGAGCACAAAGTAACATATATCAAGTAACAACGAAGTCTTACTCTCTTCCTATGCATCGGCATGTCATAAAATAACAATTCATGCACACAAAGTAAAGGCCAATGCATAGTATAAACAGTTTCTTGCAATTTTTTTGTATTGGAAACATAAAGAGGCAGAGATGTAGTTCCTCTCTCATAATAATTGCAAGTAGGAGCAGAAAGCACATGCATATTATATCTATAAGAATCGTCATGTGTAACGGTAAAAGGCAACCCATCAATATAATCCTTAATAAGTGCAAACTTCTCCGATATAGTGTAGTCGGGAGAATTCAAAAAGATAATAGGACTATTATGCATGGGTGCAATAGCAACAATTTCATGTTTAACATAAGGAACTATAGCAAGTTCATCTCCATAAGCATAATTCATATTGGCATCTTGGCCACAAGCATAGCAAGCATCATCAAAAAGGGATATTTCAAGAGAATCAACGGGATCATAACAGTCATCATAGCAATCATCCTTCGGTAAGCACGAAGGGAAATTAAACAATGTATGAGTTGAAGAGTTACCCTCATTAGAAGGTGGGCACGGGTGATCAATCCGCTCTTCCTACTGTATTATAACTTATCTATGGTTTATAAACTCTTTTACTAGCCATAGATTCATCAAAATAAGTAAGCAACACATGAAAAACAGAATCTGTCAAAAACAGAACAGTCTGTAGTAATCTGTAACTAACGCAAACTTCTGGAAACCCAAAAATTCTAAAATAAATTGCTGAACGTGAGGAATTTATCTATTAATAGTCTACAAAAATAATTAACTAAATATAACTCTCCAATAAAAAATGGCAGCAATTCTCGTGAGCGCTAAAGTTTCTGTTTTTTACAGCAAGATCAACAAGACTTTCCCCAAGTCTTCCCAACGGTTCTACTTGGCACAAACACTAATTAAAACATAAAAACTCAATCATAAAAGAGGCTAGATAAATTATTTATTGCTAAACATCAGCAAAAATCAAGGAACAAAAATAAAGTTGGTTTGCCTCCCAACAAGCGCTGTCGTTTAACGCCCCTAGCTAGGCATGATGATTTCAATGACGCTCACATAAAAAATAAGAATTGAAACATAAAGAGAGCATCATGAAGAATAAGACTAGCACATTTAAGTCTAACCCACTTCCTATGCATAGGGATTTTGTGAGCAAACAACCTGTGGTAACAATAATCAACTAGCATAGGAAGGCAAAACAAGCATAACTTCAAGATTTTCAACACACACAGAGGAAACTTGATATTATTGAAGGAAATATGCCCTAGAGGCAATAATAAAGTTATTATTTATTTACTTATATCATGATAAATGTTTATTATTCATGCTAGAATTGTATTAACCGGAAACATAATACATGTGTGAATACATAGACAAACAGAGTGTCACTAGTATGCCTCTACTTGACTAGCTCGTTGATCAAAGATGGTTATGTTTCCTAGCCATAGACATGAGTTGTCATTTGATTAATGGGATCACATCATTAGGAGAATGATGTGATTGACTTGACCCATTCCGTTAGCTTAGCACTTGATCGTTTAGTTTGTTGCTATTGCTTTCTTCATAACTTATACATGTTCCTATGACTATGAGATTATGCAACTCCCGTTTACCGGAGGAACACTTTGTGTGCTACCAAACATCACAACGTAACTGGGTGATTATAAAGGTGCTCTACAGGTGTCTCCGAAGGTACTTGTTGGGTTGGCGTATTTCGAGATTAGGATTTGTCACTCCGATTGTCGGAGAGGTATCTCTGGGCCCTCTCGGTAATACACATCACTCAAGCCTTGCAAGCATTGCAACTAATAAGTTAGTTGCGGGATGATGTATTACGGAACGATTAAAGAGACTTGCCGGTAACGAGATTGAACTAGGTATTGAGATACCGACGATCAAATCTTAGGCAAGTAACATACCGATGACAAAGGGAACAACATATGTTGTTATGCGGTTTGACCGATAAAGATCTTCGTAGAATATGTAGGAACCAATATGAGCATCCAGGTTCCGCTATTGGTTATTGACCGGAGACGTGTCTCGGTCATGTCTACATAGTTCTCGAACCCGTAGGGTCCGCACGCTTAAAGTTCGGTGACGATCGTAATTAGGGTTTTTGTGTTTCGATGTACCGAAGGTTGTTCGTAGTCCCGGATGCGATCACGGACATGACGAGGAGTCTCAAAATGGTCGAGACATAAATATTGATATATTGGAAGCCTATATTTGGATATCGGAATCGTTTCGGGTGAAATCGGGATTTTACCGGAGTACCGGGGGGTTACCGGAACCCGCCCGGAGGTTAATGGGCCTACATGGGCCCTAAGGGAGAAGAGGAGGGCCAGCCAGGGCAGGCCGCGCGCCCCCTCCCGCCCTAGTCCGAATAGGACAAGGAAGGGGGGTGGCACCCCCCTTTCCTCTTTCCCCCTTCCCCTTTCCTTCTCCAACAAGGCAAGAGGGGGGAGTCCTACTCCCGATGGGAGTAGGACTCCTCCAGGCGCACCCCTAGGGGCCGGCCGCACCTCCCCCCTCCCTCCTTTATATACGGGGGCAAGGGGGCACCCCATGACACACAAGTTGATCTTCGTGATCGTTCCTTAGCCGTGTGCGGTGCCCCCTTCCACCATATTCCACCTCGGTCATATCGTAGCAGTGCTTAGGCGAAGCCCTGTGTCGGTAGAACATCATCACCGTCATCACGCCGTCATGCTGACGAAACTCTCCCTCAACACTCGGCTGGATCGGAGCTCGAGGGATGTCACCGAGTTGAACGTGTGCAGAACTCGGAGGTGCCGTACGTTCGGTACTTGGATTGGTCGAATCGGGAAGACGTACGACTACTTCCTCTATGTTGTGTCAATGCTTCCGTTGTCGGTCTATGAGGGTACGTAGACAACACTCTCCCCTCTCGTTGCTATGCATCACCATGATCTTGCGTGTGCGTAGGATTTTTTTTGAAATTACTACGTTCCCCAACAATTATTGCAATTCCTACAAGCATATATTCCTCCCTCATAATAATTTTCATTAGCATCATGAATGAATTCAACAATATAACCATCACATAAAGCATTCTTTTCATGATCTACAAGCATAGAAATTTTATTACTCTCCACATAAGCAAAATTCTTCTCATTCGGAATAATGGGAGTATCATAAGAGACTCAAATACTATAAATTGTTTCCACATTAAAAGAGTAATGTTCAGAAAAAGGGTAATCATAATCATGACAAGTTTTATAAATATAATCATCACTACTTTTTATAGCATAAGTGTCATCACAATAATCATCATAAGTAGCAACTTCGTTCTCATCATAATCAATTGAAACCTCTTCCAAGATAATGGAATCATTACTAAATAAAGTCATGATCTCTCCAAATCCACTTTCATAATTATCACAATGAGATTCAATATCCTCCAAAATAGTGGGATTACTACTTCCTAAAGTTGACACTCTTCCAACCCCACTTTCATCAATATAATCATCATAAGTAGGAGGCATGCTATCATCATAATAAGTTTGCATATCAAAACTTGAGAGACTACAAATATCATCTTCATTAAACATAGAATCCCCAAGCTTGGGACAAACATTAATTTCAGCAAATATATTCTCAAACATGTCATTCTCATCAAACATAGCATCCCCAAGCTTGGGCCTTTTCATATCATAAGCATAATCACTCTCATCATTAACAGTATGGATAGCACCAATAGTATAGCAATTATCATCATCACAATGAGTAATAGGAGCAACATTATTTGCGAGAGATACCTTTCTACCTTTGCTTCTCCGTCTTTTCTTTTTCTTCTTCACATCATGTGTGGGTTCAACCCTCTTTTTGGAGCTCCTTATTAATGAGATTGGTTGAATAGAAGGCTCCTCCTTGTTACCTGATTCATCATAAGAAATAATAGGAGGATATTGGGAAGTCTCTTCCCTTTCATTAGTATTATCTTCATCTTCTATTTGTTTTCTTTTCTTTATGTAATTGGCAATATAAGGATTTTCAATACAATTCACCGCACAATACATATAAATTTCCTCTAGATCAAAATCAAGAAGTTTATCACGGGCAAATACTGGAAGATAGTTAGTTATACATTTCATTTTTTCATAACCCATAAGCAAACTAAGTTCATTATGATGTGCAAGGGAAATCAAGTCATCACAATTTTTGGAAACGATTAGATCATGAAACAATTTGCATCGGATGGTTAAATGACCATGTTCATTGCAAAGTTCACAAGTACGGCTAAGAAAATTTAAATTTTTAGCACAAACATCTAGCCTTTCTTGCAACCATTTAGTTTCTAAGTACTTATGCCTCTTGCAAAATCTATCTTCCCTAATTGATGTGTACTTGCAAACTCTATGCACTCCACAAAAATCGACATGCTTATAAGAGACATTCTCATCATGACTAGTGAAATCATCATTAGTACTATGGATATTCAAAGAGTTCATACTAATAACATTTCAATCATGCTCATCATTCAAAGATTTAGTGCCAAACATTTTAATGCATTCTTCTTCTAACACTTTGGCACAGTTTTCCTTTCCATTATACTCACGAAAGATATTAAAAAGATGAAGCGTATGAGGCAAACTCAATTCCATATTTTTTGTAGTTTTCTTTTATAAACTAAACTAGTGCTAAAACAAGAAACAAAAAGATTCGATTGCAAGATCTAAAGATATACCTTCAAGCGCTAACCTCTTCGGCAACAGCGCCAGAAAAGAGCTTGATGTCTAATACACAACCTTCTTCTTGTAGACATTGTTGGGCCTCCAAGTGCAGAGGTTTGTAGGACAGTAGCAAATTTCCCTCAAGTGGATGACCTAAGGTTTATCAATCCGTGGGAGGCGTAGGATGAAGATGGTCTCTCTCAACAACCCTGCAACCAAATAACAAAGAGTCTCTTGTGTCCCCAACACACCCAATACAATGATAAATTGTATAGGTGCACTAGTTTGGCGAAGAGATGATGATACAAGTGCAATATGGATGGTAGATAAAGGTTTTTGTAATCTGAAAATATAAAAACAGCAAGGTAACTAATGATAAAAGTGAGCACAAACGGTATTGCAATGCGTTGAAACAAGGCCTACGGTTCATACTTTCACTAGTGCAAGTCCCCTCAACAATAATAACATAATTGGATCATATAACTATCCATCAACATGCAACAAAGAGTCACTCCAAAGTCACTAATAGTGGAGAACAAACGAAGAGATTATTGTAGGGTACGAAACCACCTCAAAGTTATCCTTTCTGATCGATCTATTCAAGAGTCCGTAGTAAAATAACACGAAGCTATTCTTTCCGTTCAATCTATCATAGAGTTTGTACTAGAATAACACCTTAAGACACAAATCAACCAAAACCCTAATGTCACCTAGATACTCCAATGTCACCTCAAGTATCCATGGGTATGATTATACGATATGCATCACACAATCTCAGATTCATCTATTCAACCAACACAAAAGTACTTCAAAGAGTGCCCCAAAGTTTCTACTGGAGATTCAAGACAAAAACATGCGCCAACCCCTATACATAGGTTCATGGGCGGAACCCGCAAGTTGATCACAAAAACATACATCAAGTGGATCAACAGAATACCCCATTGTCACCACGGGTATCCCACGCAATACATACATCAAGTGTTCTCAAATCCTTAAAGACTCAATCCGATAAGATAACTTCAAAGAGAAAACTCAATCCATTACAAGAGAGTAGAGGGGGAGAAACATCATAAGATCCAACTATAATAGCAAAGCTCGCAATACATCAAGATCGTACCACCTCAAGAACACGAGAGAGAGAGAGAGATCAAACACATAGCTACTGGTACATACCCTCAGCCCCGAGGGAGAACTACTCCCTCCTCATCATGGAGAGCACTGAGATGATGAATATGGCCACCGAAGAGGGATTCCCCCTCCGGCAGGGTGCCAGAACGGGTCTAGATTGGTCTTCGGTGGCTATGGAGGCTTTTGGCAGCGGAACTCCCAATATATTCCCCTCCTCTAAGTTTTTAGGGTATATGGGTATATATAGGAGGAAGAAGTACGTCGATGGATCTCCGGGCTGTCCACGAGGCAGGGGGCGCGCCCAGGGGGGTGGGCACGCCCCCACCCTTGTTGGTAGCCCGGGACTCTTCTGGTCCATCTCTGATACTCCATGGGCTTCTTCTGGTCCAAAAATAAGTTCCGTGAAGTTTCAGGTCAATTGGACTCCGTTTGATTTCCCTTTTCTGCGATACTCTAAAACAAGGAAAAAACAGAAACTGGCACTGGGCTCTAGGTTAATAGGTTAGTCCCAAAAATCATATAAAATAGCATATAAATGCATATAAAACATCCAAGGTTGATAATATAATAGCATGGAACAATCAAAAATTATAGATACGTTGGAGACATATCAGTTCCATATCCATAACTAAAGATAGAGAACAACTTAGAACAACAAATAAAAATTACTTAGTGATAAAGCAAACAAGCACACACGAGAATATTCACCCCACGCTATGACTCCCCGGCAACGGCTCCAGAAAAAGGTCTTGATAACCCACAAGTGCGGGGGATCAATTGTAGCCTCTTTCGATAAGTAAGAGTGTCGAACCCAACGAGGAGCTAAAGGTAGAACAAATATTCCCTCAAGTTCTATCGACCACCGATACAACTCTACGCACGCTTAATGTTCGCTTTACCTAGAACTAGTATGAAACTAGAAGTACTTTGTAGGTGTTTTTGGATAGGTTTGCAAGATAATAAAGAGCGCGTAAATAAAAAGTAGGGGCTGTTTAGATAAAGAAGCAATAAAGTTAGTATAGCGAGTGTGGAAAAGTGGTGGTAGGAGTTGCGAAATTGTCCCTAAGCAATTGACTACTTTACTAGACCGACAACAAGTTTTATGTGGGAGAGGCCACTGCTAGCATGTCATCCCTGACTTGGAATTCTATGCACTTATGATTGGAACTATTAGCAAGCATCCGCAACTACTAACGTTCATTAAGGTAAAACCCAACCATAGCATTAAGATATATTGGTCCCCCTTCAATCCCGTATGCATCAATTTCTATGCTAGGTTGAAGCTTCTGTCACTCTTGCCCTCCAATACATAGTCCTATCAACATACAACTAACCCTATGGTGTGATCCACGCGCGCGCTCATATGATGGGAACGAAAGGACAGCAACATAACCACAAGCAAATTAAATCAATCATAGTAATTCACCAATCACCGATAGGACAATGAAAATCTACTCAGACATCATAGGATGGCAACACATCATTATATAATAATATGAAGCATAAAGCACCATGTTCAAGTAGAGGGTACAGCAGGTTGCGGGAGAGTGGACCGTTGTAGATAGAGGGGGGAAGGTGATGGAGATGTTGGTGAAGATGGCGGAGGTGTTGGTGTAGATTGCGGTGATGATGATGGCCCCCGGTGGCACTCCGGCGCCCCCCTCCTTCTTCTTCTTACTTGACCTTCTCCCTATATGGGAGAAGGGTTTCCCTTATGGTCCATGGCCACCATGGCATGGGAGGGGCGAGAGACCCTCCGAGATTGGATCTCTCTCTCTGTCTCTCTCTGTTTTCGCGTTCTCAGATTCTGCCCTTTCACTGTTTCTTATATTTTCGGAGATCCGTAACTCTGATTGGGCTGAAATTTTAACACGATCTCTATCCGGATATTAGCTTTCTTGCGGTGAAAGAAGGGCATCAATCGCCTTACGGGGAGGCCACGAGGGCCCAGGGCGCGCCTGCCCCCCTGGAGCGCGCCCCCTGCCTCGTGCCCCCCTCGGGCATCGTCTCGCGTTGATTTTTCTTCCCAAAAATCACATATATTCCAAAAAAATCTCCGTCAGTTTTTATCCCGTTTGGACTCCGTTTGATATGGATTTACTGCGAAACAAAAAACATGCAACAAACAGGAACTAGCACTGGGCACTGGATCAATATGTTAGTCCCAAAAATAGTATAAAAAGTTGTCAAAAGTATATGAAAGTTGTAGAATATTGGCATTGAACAATCAAAAATTATAGATACGACGGAGACGTATCAACCATCGTTACCGGCACGACACCTTGATGCCACTGTTGGGGAACATAGTAATTTCAAAATTTTCCTACGCACACGCAAGATCATGGTGATGCATAGCAACGAGAGGGAAGAGTATCGTCCATGTACCCTCATAGACCGTAAGCGGAAGCATTATGAGAACGCGGTTGATGTAGTCGAACGTCTTCACAATCCGACCGATCCAAGTACCGAACGCGCGGCACCTCCGAGTTCAGCACATGTTCAGCTCGATGACGTTCCACGAACTCTGATCCAACAGAGCTTCACGGGATAGTTCCGTCAACACGACGGCGTGATGACAGTGATGATGTTGCTACCGACGCAGGGCTTCGTCTAATCACCGCTACGATATGATCGAGGTGGATTATGGTGGAGGGGGGCACCACACACGGCTAAGGGTTCAATGATCAACTTCTGTGTCTATGGGGTGCCCCCCTGCCCCCGTATATAAAGGAGCTAGGGGGGAGGCGGCCGGCCAGGAGGAGGGCGCGCCAAGGGTGGAGTCCTATCCCGGTTGGAGTAGGAGGGGAGAAGGAAGGGGGAGAGGAAGAGAAGGAAAGGGGGGCGCCGCCCCCCCTCCTTGTCCAATTCGGACTAGAGGGGGAGGGGGCGCGCGGCTGCCCTTGGCCGCCCATCCTCTTCTCCCACTAGGGCCCATGAGGCCCAATTAACTCCCCGGGGGGTTCCGGTAACCCCATGGTACTCCGGTATATGTCCGAAACCTTCCGGAACCTTTCCGGTGTCCGAACATAGTCGTCCAATATATCGATCTTTATGTCTCGACCATTTCGAGACTCCTCGTCATGTCCGTGATCATATCTGGGACTCCGAACTACCTTTGGTACATCAAAACACAAAAACTCATAATATCGATCGTCACTGAACTTTAAGCGTGCGGACCCTACGGGTTCGAGAACTATGTAGACATGACCGAGACACGTCTCCGGTCAATAACCAATAGCGGAACCTGGATGCTCATATTGGCTCCCACATATTCTACGAAGATCTTTATCGGTTAAACCGCATAACAACATACGTTGTTCCCTTTGTCATCGGTATGTTACTTGCCCGAGATTCGATCGTCGGTATCTCAATACCTAGTTCAATCTCGTTACCGGCAAGTCTCTTTACTCATTCCATAATAAATCATCCCGCAACTAACTCATTAGTTACAATGCTTGCAAGGCTTATAGTGATGTGCATTACCGAGTGGGCCCAGAGATACCTCTCCGACAATTGAGTGACAAATCCTAATCTCGATACATGCCAACTCAACAAGTACCTTCGGAGACACCTGGAGAGCACATTTATAATCACCCAGTTACGTTGTGACGTTTGGTAGCACACAAAGTGTTCCTTCGGTAATCGGGAGTTGCATAATGTCATAGTCATAGGAACATGTATAAGTCATGAAGAAAGCAATAACAGTAAACTAAAACGATCAAGTGCTAAGCTAAAGGAATGGGTCAAGTCAATCACATCATTCTCCTAATGATGTGATCCCGTTTATCAAATGACAACTCATGTCTATGGTTAGGAAACATAACCATCTTTGATCAACGAGCTAGTCAAGTAGAGGCATACTAGTGACACTCTGTTTGTCTATGTATTCACACATGTATCATGTTTCTGGTTAATACATTCTAGCATGAATAATAAACATTTATCATGATATAAGGAAATAAATAATAACTTTATTATGGCCTCTAGGGCATATTTCCTTCAGTGTTGCCATCCTATGATGTTTTGAGTAGATATCCTTTGTCTTTGAGTTGATTGATGATCTAGATTAATATGAGTTGTATGCTTTATTTTGGTGATGTCCTATTATGCCCTCCGTGTCGCGCAAGCGTGAGGGATTCCCGCTATAGGTTGTTGTAATACGTTCATGATTCTCTTATAATGGGTTGCTTGAGTGACAGAAGCATAAATCCGAGTAAGGGGGTTGTTGCGTATGGGATAAAGAGGACTTGATGCTTTAATCCTATGGTTGGGTTTTATCTTAATGATCTTTAGTAGTTACGGATGCTTGCTAGAGTTCCAATCATAAGTGCATATGATCCAAGAAGAGGAAGTATGTTAGTTTATGCCTCTCCCTTATATGAAATTGCAATGACGACTACCGGTCTTGTTAACAATTGCTAAGACAATTCCGCACACCGATCCATCATTATTTCACACTCGCTATTTATAATATTTAGTAATATATTCTAACTTTATGATAACAACACCTACTTTTATATTTTATCTCTCCGATACCATGCAAGTTAACCTCTTCATACCCACAACGTAGTTTTATTTCTCGTTTCTAGTTGGAAGCAAACGTTTGGTGTACGTAGAGTCGTATCAGTGGCAGATAGGGCTTGAGAGAATATTAATCTTACCTTTAGCTCCTTGTGGGTTCGACACTACATACTTATCACTTCCACCTTTGGGAATTGCTACGATGATTCCCTGCACTTGGGGATTATGAAGGCAGTGTCGGAGTTGCGTGTAGAGTGGTTGGATCTTGATCCATTTTTGCGGTTTGCTTGATCTGCCCGTCACATCGGAGCTGGTGCCGGACGGGGCCATCGTCGCCGTATCCGCGGTGATAGGAGACGTCTGGGATGTCGGGGTGCTGCTCCAGTGAGACTCCCACATGATGGCGGCACCGACATGGCCTTGGAGCGGCTCCACCATCTACGCCACTTTGGTCTATGGCGGCGGACTCTCTACAAACTGCGGTGGTCACCAAAAGGTCTTCGTGAGGGTCCTCTCGTTAGATCCAGTGGTTTACTCTTGTGGGAAGTTGTAAATTGTAGACGACTTGACACGGAGGGATGATGGTTGTGCAGCGGCAGCGACTGCACATCGCATTTAGCTACTGAGATGGTAGAAAAGTGGTGCGGCAACACACAAGTGGCATCCATGGTGATTTTCTTCAAACCCAATACACCCTGAGATGAGAATGACATTTCAATCCAACGTCTTTTCCATTTTCGTGTTCTTAGAATTATGTGAATCAAAGAATCCCTAAGAATAGCGACCAATTTGAAATGAAAATCAGTCGCTGAGTTTTTCTTAAATATAAATAACTTGAAAAGAACCTGGCGTTCCTATCAAGAAGAAAAGTAATCTACCCACACGATTTGCTCAGGAAAAAGTGATCCGATGACGTTGAACGCACACTTTGCATCGGTCTCCTCTCGCCATGTTACCCTCCCCTCCCCGGGGAAGTGGGACTCGATCATTCCCATGGCATCGAACATCTGGCGCTGCGTGACACGGAGAAGAGAACAAAATCTCAAACCCTGCTGCACGTGAACGAGTTTATTTAGAACTTTGAACTAACAACAAGACGAGCAGCTCCCGTGCGTGCATGCCCGCGCTTGAACTCGAATTTTTCGGGGTACGCAAAATACTTTTAAGGCCTCCTTTGGTTTGTAGGATTTTTGTAGTAATTTTATAGGATAGGATTTGCAAAAAAAAAAAATTTTCTTTGAAGCCCTTTGCTTTGTAGGAATGGATTTCTATTTCTATGTAGGATAGGAATCAATCCTTCACGTTTTGAAGGAAAAAAACATTAGTCTAGACTCAATGAAAAAAATTCTATCCTATGCACCAAATAACATCTCTTTCTTTATAAAAATTGGCATGCATGTCATCTCACTTCCTATAATTTTCCTATTCCTATAAAATTCCTATCCTATAAATTAAAGAAGGCCTAAACATCAAAATCAATACGAGAATCTTTTGCAGCAGTGGCTTGATCTGATCTGGAACGACGATCGCATGTGGTTTGTCCTCTGATGTCTGATCAGGCAGCCGCGTTGTAAAAGGCGACTGATCCTGAATGTTAGGTGGCGCTGGTAGCGACGGCACCGACGGAGTGGGACGCCCACCCAACAGGAGCAAAGCATATGTACGTACGTGTGTGTCTTCCGTGCCACGCGCAAGTACACGACGCGCGAGCGCGACAGCTTGGTCACGCCCCGGTGGGTCACGGAGAGGAAAAGAGACCCATCCCGGATGATCGGGCACTAGTTAATTGATTAATTCAGTGGCGAGAGGCGTGGAGGATAGCAACGCGGCCAACACTTCCGGGTTGCGGGGCCGGCTGAGATCGCCGGGATCACGAGAAAACGTGCTCGCTCGCCCCCACCTAAAGGCGAAAGCAGCAGGAGCCACCGCAGCACAGCACTAGACCTCGCTCCGCCCCCACACTCCTACTCACCTCCTACTACGGCACCACCGCCCAGCACGGCCATCCGCCTCGCCGAAGCAGAGTAGCCATGGCCGCGCCCCCAGCGATCCCGCGCCGCGGCCTCTTCATCGGCGGCGGGTGGCGCGAGCCCACCCTGGGCCGCCGCATCCCCGTCATCAACCCGGCCACCGAGGACACCATCGGTTCGTTTCGCCGTCCCGTCCCCACCTCCGCCCTTCCGCCACATCGTGGCGCTACTAGTACTATGTTGTGTCAGTACCGTACTGACTTCAGCTTGTTGGCTTGCTGTGTGGTTTGGTGATCGGTGAAGGCGACATCCCGGCAGCCACCGCGGAGGACGTCGAGCTCGCCGTCGCGGCGGCGCGGTCCGCGTTCCTGCTCGACGGCGGGAGCCGCTGGGCGCGCGCTTCCGGGGCGACGCGGGCCAAGTATCTGAACGCGATCGCCGCTAAGGTGCCAATCTCTTGTGTTTCTCTGAATCTGAGGCCTGAAGTTAGATGTATACATGTTCACAGAAAAGTTAGACGCATGCACGGAGTTGCCGAGGCACCATTATCTCATCGCCGTGTGAGTGAAGCTGGTTTTGGGGGCTGAAGAACAGGATGCCCCTAGTGCTGCACATCTCTTGTACAGTACAAAATTTTGATCTAGTCGGATTGTACGGAGTACATCTTTATTGCGTCATATGAGCTCTTTAACTTCTAGAAACGGTCGCTAGCTAGAAAAAACATCAGATCCTTGGGTCGATTGATCCTTTCGTAAAAGTCTTAGTATTAGGTTTGGTACAGTTGGTTAGCAATAACTTTCAACTTACAAGTATGTTCCGAAAAGAAGTTCGCCGGAAAGAAAAAAAGTTCCGAAAAGAAAGTACAATACCATTGTTCGTAATTCAGAGGTGGAGGGTGCAAACCTGGTTGATGGCTCCACTAATCCTCTGTATCATGTGGTTTGCGAAGATGTTCCATTATGATGAATTAAATGTACCAACTTCAGTTTGTTTTCAATGTAGGAATCCAAATTCAGCATCCAATCATGATACTGAGGGATCGCACCCTCCTTCTCTTGGGAAACAGCAAACCCTGCTGAGATTTAAACTCCACACACTATACATTACTACACTTTGCACAATCACGCTGGACATTTGCCTAGTTGTTGAAAATTATCAGATTTGTTACTCTTTTTATTGCAAACTACTACATGACTGTTTTTTTTACATATGTTGCAAGTATGGTAGGAGATAGTCTCACAGCATCATATGCAACAGAAAATTGTTCTTAATTTTGGCATGTTAGTGTGTCATACTCCGATACAAAAGCTTTAGCTCTAAGGAGTGGAAGCTGGCAAGATGATAGGTTTGTTCATTCAGAACATGGTGTTTCTGTTATAATGAAACCAATTTTGAAACTGTTGGACTGCACCAATTTCAAAGGTGAAGGCACTCTACATATAGATCTTTGCATTTGGCATCAATTTCATATATACATGTAGCATGCGTAAGGTTTACCAAATTTGTGCTGTCTTGCTGCATTGAAATGGAAGACAGAGAGCTGGAATTTTTGTTAGCACAAGAGAGTTTCCTATTGTCACTGCTTTGAATAATGGATGTTTGTCTGTTAATTAGTATGTTTGTTACTGCCAGTAATTTTCTTGAAATATTGGATGCTGGTGCAGATTAAAGAAAAGATATCGTATCTGGCATGGCTGGAGACAGTTGATTCTGGAAAGCCCAAGGATGAAGCAGTTGCGGACATGGTATTTTCAATTATTCACGTTATATAATGTTTAGTGTGCCTAAAGACGCTCCATGTTTTGTTTGATGATTTTCCGTCCTATCTTAGGACGATGTCGCTGCATGCTTTGAGTTCTATGCTGGTCTGGCTGAAGCCTTAGATGGTAAACAACATGCGCCAATCTCTCTGCCCATGGAAGAATTCAAGACCTATGTTCTTAAAGAACCCATCGGGGTTGTTGGACTCATCACTCCCTGGTATATATTGCAACCATTTCTCTTGGATTTTGATCCACACTATATGCGGATATCATAGCATTTTTTTATAGGTTCACTTGTCATTTTTTCTTCTTAAAACTTCTTAAGCTGTTATCCTTGAGATTCCAAGGTCTTATAGTTCATGGCAGATCTTTTCTTCGTCCATGGTATTGAATATTAAATCTTATACGAGTACAGGCTAAACCACTGGTCATTTGTTTTACTTTTTTAATGGAAACAACAGGTCATTAATTAACAATTGAATTAAGATAATTTTGCATTGGTTGCCTGCTGAATTTGATAACTCGGTGTCTTTGAAGTTAATAGTTCTAAACTTCTAATTACTTTGCTTTCTCTTGTGCAAATGAAGGAACTATCCTCTGTTGATGGCTACTTGGAAGGTTGCACCTGCCCTGGCTGCTGGGTGTACAGCTGTGTTAAAACCATCTGAGCTGGCTTCTCTGTAAGGCCCGATGCCTTTTAGTTAAGTCCAGTCCTTCGAATTATTATTGTATCCATGACTATTTTTTTTTCAAAAACAGAACTTGCTTAGAGCTCGGCGCAATATGTGAAGAGATAGGACTGCCTTCAGGAGTTCTGAACATAATTACTGGTCTGGGCCCTGATGCTGGTGCTCCAATAGCTTCACATCCCCATGTGGATAAGGTCAGACCTATTCTTTGAATATAAATTGTCATATGCTCATGGATATACCAAGTTGTAATCTTATATGATCACCCTCAGTCTTCAAGCTTCTAAAATTATCTTTCGATCCTTTCTGTAGATTGCTTTTACAGGAAGTACCGCAACTGGTAAGACGATAATGACCGCTGCTGCCCAAATGGTTAAGGTGTGTTCTCTATATATTTCAGTTGCTATAACTTGTGATGTTCTGTGCTTCGGCTAAAGAGCCGATGCAAGTAATCTGTGAATTAGGCATCTATGTTTCCTTTATTCTGATACTGTTGTGTATTATCTTCTTCAACAGCCTGTTTCATTAGAGCTTGGTGGCAAAAGTCCTCTTGTTATCTTTGATGATGTTGCTGACATTGACAAAGGTATCTTCCTCTCATGGATGTTGCACTATGCTCCTAATCCATTTTTTCCACTTTAACTCAGTCCATAATCTCTGGGTTATGGAAGAACAATTGCCAATTTTACATATTCCATTGATACGTAGTCTTAGCTAATTTGTGGATTGGTGTGCTGAAGTCTTGCTGAATTTGAAACAGCTGTTGAATGGGCCGTGTTTGGTTGTTTTTTCAATAGTGGTCAAGTTTGCAGTGCAACTTCTCGTCTACTTCTCCATGTATGTATGCTCTCCTGGATTTTATTTTATTTGGAAAATCGCCATTTTCTAATAGATGACATGAAGATCCACTCTTTCACAGGAGAAAATTGCAGAGCGATTTTTAGATAGACTAGTTGAATGGGCAAAGAACATAAAAATCTCAGACCCACTGGAAGAAGGTTGCAGGCTGGGTTCAGTCATCAGTAAAGGGCAGGTAACTCAAATGGAGCGTATTGCACTTTTGTAGCTGGGACGCAAATATGTACATTTTGGTAAACCTGTTCACACTTTGGTGTGAAATTGAACTTAAAACCGATAATCCCTCTTCGAGATAACGGGGATGACCTGCAATGCAATAAATTGTTAACTGTTGACTTTCTCTTTTGCAAACTACTCCCTCCGTCCCAAAATAAGCGACTCAACTTTGTATTAACTTTAGTACAAAGTTGAGTCACTTATTTTGGGACGGAGGGAGTATTCAGCTTGTATATCCAGTTATGCTTTGGCAACCACCTTAGAGTTCCCTTACAATAGAGAGCCATTTTTTTTTCTTATTTCAGTATGAAAAGATTAAGAAGTTCATCTCGACAGCAAGAAGTGAAGGTGCTACAATTTTGCATGGTGGTGACCGACCAAAGGTAAGAATTGGTCATTACATTACATGCTCTTGCCTCTCGGTTATTCATCCAAGCTACGTTTGTGAAATGGCAGCATCTCGGAAAAGGGTTCTTTATTGAACCTACAATTATAACAGACGTTAGCACATCAATGCAAATTTGGAGAGAGGAAGTCTTTGGACCAGTCATCTGTGTCAAAGTATTCAAGACAGAGAGTGAAGCTGTAGAGCTTGCAAATGATACCCAGTGAGTTACCTGATTTGCGCAAGCCTGAAAAAAAAGCCCGTGCTTATATCGTTCCCTTGACTTCTCTACCATTTTGTTTTCAGCTATGGCTTGGCTGGTGGTGTGATCTCTGATGATCTACAGAGGTGTGAGCGCATTGCAAAGGTAGATTCAAGCACGCCCGTAAATTTGTAGCGTGTGATGCAATTGAAGTATTCGAAATATTCAGTGAGCTGATAGGTAAACGTACAATCCCACACCTGCAGGTTATTCACTCAGGCATTGTTTGGATAAACTGCTCGCAACCGACCCTGGTTCAAGCTCCGTGGGGAGGGAACAAGCGGAGCGGTTTTGGCCGGGAGCTAGGAGAATGGTGAGTTACTTCACGAGCGCTATGGTTTGCAAACTGCACTGCCCCTGGAAGTATCCTCTGAACTGTCTTTGCTGTTTTGCTTTCAGGGGCCTCGAGAACTACTTGAGCGTGAAGCAAGTCACCAGGTACTGCAAAGATGAGCTATACGGATGGTACCAGCGCCCATCCAAGCTGTAGATGACTTGAGATGAGGCATTCATGTCATGAGAATGGAGCCTCGTTCATTGAAAAGGCGAGTTCTATCCTGGCTGGGACTTCTGTACAGTGCTTTCGCAATAAGCCATTATGTGGCGAACTTGGTTATGATAGTGTGTCATCGAGCCTGTGACAGATGCGGTTGGTCAAAAACTTGCTAAAGTAAAAAACGGCATTACGTTCTTCTGCTTTCGTTATATCTGTTTATGCTCTTTGATTGCAATTTGTTGTTGGTAGCTTACCAAGATGTCCGCTTGGTTATATCTGTTTATGTTCTTTTGGTGAGAGTTCATGTGGTGCATTTCTGAGGCTATCGCATAAACCACGGGTGGGAAATTTTGATACCTATATAAACTCTTGGACCTACAACGTGAGAATGAGGGCTTCCGAGCTTTGGCGACCATCAACGGTAAACCAAAGGGGGTCACTGATAAATGTTAGTTCATGTTGCTTCGATACATGGGGGTCGAGAGTCTCGGGGTGTTTGAGATATCTTGCAAGTATGGTGGTCGCTTTGGCTGGACATATGCTGTCTGGTGGTTTTGGGCCTTCGCGCTCTTGTGTCAGGATGATGTTTAAACCGCTTCATCTACCTCTAGTTCTTGTTTCTTTTGTGGTGTATTTGATTTTTTCTTTGTTTTCCTTAATTAACCAAGATGTGTAGTATGGTTTTTGGATCTGGTTTCCCTCGTTAACTGGATCAACTCTTCTTTTAACGCAGTCGTGGGAACTCTCCGCCCTCTCACGAGGTCCCATAAAAAAAGAGAATGAGGGCTACAACGTTTGTGAAAAATGATGATATAATTTTTTTACTATGATGAAAGATATGAAGTCTATATAAACTGCAGGTTTACTCCTTTAAATAGGATGGGCATATCTGGCGAACGTTTGCCACAGGACATGGCATTTACGAATCAGTTTTTAGTGCATTTGGAGAACCTGGGTGGCCTTTTTCTTTTGCAAAACTGACATGTCATTTGTTTAATTTTGGGTGTAAAAAGGTCATCCAAACTACACCGTAAGATTAAGATCGTGTGGCAGCTAGGGCGTTCACTGGCAGTTTCTCCCTTGGTGAACGTTCACCAGTTACTATTTTCCGTTTAACTATGCTGCACGTCGATACCAAATTTCAGTATAGTTCACAATATTTGTTGTTTCTATCACTCGTGTTATTTTTCTATGGTTAATTTTTTTGGGATATCTCCGCTGTGCGGCCATAAATAAAACTAATACAAAATATTATCACGAAAATAATCCTCCCTCCCCCCCTCCCTTGGTATTATTCAAATTGTCGAAAGTGTTTGTCCAAGCTATAGTCGGTTGTTTAATTGTCGGATTCGTCATTATCAAACTCATCGAGCGGAGGCAACATGGCTGCAACGACAGAGGTGAACTCAAGTGGAGGTAGAGGCGGTGACAACACATGGATGTTGTGGGTATGGTGGAGATGACCCTGGATCGAGCGAGAAGAGGCAATGACAGGGCGCTAGGTGGAATTAGAGTTTAGGCTCCTCTGATTCATGAGAATAGAAAAGTCAGAGAAAATTAGATGACATGTATCTAAATTTATATAGGGAAAGAGAAGTCACTTGATTCATGGACGTGGATTTAATGAACATGGTTCCCTGCGCACCTCTTATAAATAGTAAATTCGAAAAATATACTAGAAAAAATATGATTGTTTTTAATATACATAGTCAACCGGTATACTCACGTATGAAGTTTCATGAAGAAATCACATCCATGGTAATCTGGATAAAAATGCCAAAATCGAAGCTATATTAAAAAACATGGTTTGTTGATTGGTATGGTCCCAATTATATTTTCTTCACTAAGATTGCCATGAGTGTCAAAACATGAAAAAACTTCAAATGTGAGTAGAATGGTCGACTAAGTTTCATACCCGGAAATTTTAGATTTTTTTTATTTTTTTCAATATGTTTTTCCAAATTCAGTATTCATGTAGATATAAACTTTTTCAATGGTTATAGGCTATGTTGTGCCGACACGTTGGGTCATGTTTTTGTCAGCGCAAACGCAAACGGACGGGGTGGACCAGACATGTGGGCTCGTTGCTTTTTTTTTTTTTGAACTGGGAACACATGTTCCGGTACTTAAACCCTGCACAGCGATGTTGCTGGCAACACAGTCAACAACAAATTCGGGAGCTTGCTCCCTCCACCAGGTGCTAAGCACGCCAGCCCTATAACCAAAAGCAACTAAATTGTGAACAACAGTATTACAGTTTCGCTTACAAAAACTGAACTCAAATGCATCAAAGGATGCAAAGCAGAGGCTCCGAGCTTCTCTCAACAGAACGCCGATGGAGGACTTGTCGTAGTCGCTAGTGTTGAGTGCCTTCACCAGCTGAAGCGAGTCTGATTCAAAATTTACCTTGTGCACACCCATCTCGCTCGCAGCTTCAATCGCCTTAATGCATGCAGTGGCTTCAGCCTGGAGTGGTGATGCTAGATGATCGAGCTTCCCTGCACACGCAACAATGAACCACCCTTGGTCCGACCGGGCTTTGACAACCCCTTCCCTTGGCCTGAGCCATGTTGTAGTAGTGGGTGTTGTTTCAGGTACCTCTACACACTTCTCATCCACGGCAAAATCAACAACATGCCTTCTGATGATGAAGCAGACCTCCTCACATGGTCGAATCGTTTCTCCTACATTGGCTTTATTCCAGACATTCCCCACTCCCAGAGCATGATCAAGATTAGATCACGCCGCTCGCTGTCTAGGGCCCACAGAAAGTCAAACATGGTCATAGGATCTGTACATTTTATAAGGGCAAGCCTGATATCCTCAATCAACAAAGTCCTCCACACTTGCTTCACTTGTTTGCATTTGAGAAATAGATGACCATCGTCCTCATCGAATCTCAGGCAAATTAGGCACCTAGTGTCCAGCTCAACATGTTTCCTCTTTATATTCATCCGTAAAGACAGACTATTATATGCTAATCTTCACAGAAACATACAGACCTTGGGAGGAAGGTTCAGGCTTCAGAATTTATTCCACTTATGTGATACAAATGGCGCCTGGAGCGATGAGCTCTCATCTCTATTCTTCCACGCCTCTCGAAGATGGACACCCAAATGATAGGCTGATTTAATTGAGAACATGCCTTTCGGATCAAAGTGCCATGCCACCTGATCCTCCATGCCTTGCCGCACAGGGATAGCAAGAATCTCCTTTGCGTCCTCCTCACAGAACAACTGAGAGACCAACTCCTCATCCCAAGTTTCAGTTATAGGATTCATCAGGTCGCTGGCTCTACCAATTAGCACGCTGCCATGACGAGTACATGGCCTTCTCGTGTCCCCCCGCGGAATCCATGGGCCCTCCCATATTTTCACATTTTCTCCCGAGCCAATCCTCCATACAGTACCTTCTTTTAACAGCTCGATCCCCTTCAGTATGCTCCGCCATGTATAGGACATATCCCCTTTCGCCTCTGCCTCCAGCACCGAACAATCTGGAAAGTAGCGTGCCTTCAACACTTGCGCACAAAGCGTATCCGGTTCCTGCAGGAGGCGCCACCCTTGTCGGGCTAACATCGCGAGGTTAAAAATGTGTTGGTCTCGGAAGCCCAAACCTCCTTCCTTTGTTGATTTGGTAAGCTTGTCCATCCTATCCAATGTCATTTGTCCATTTTATCTTGCTGGCTCCACCAAAAGCGGTTAATTAATGTATCAAATCTCCTCACATAACTTCTTGGTCAGATCAAAGCATGACATTGCAAAGGTTGGGATCACCTGGGCAACAGATTTCACCAAGGTTTCTTTACCCGGTTTGGACAACAACTTTTCAATCCACCCTTGCATTCTCTGCCAAATACATTGTTTGATAAATTCCCTACTCGGCACGATACCAACATGAACTGGTAGCCCCAGATACCGTTTGCAGCGAGACTCATGTGGGATAGTGAGAACTTGCAGAACCTCATTTTTAACTGTTGTAGATGTGCCTTTACTGAAGGTTGCCGAGGACTTGTTCTTATTTATCATTTGACCTGATTGTTCCTCATACAAAGCCAAAATGGCTTGCAACCTGGCTGCACCTTGAGCATTTGCCTTCATCACGATGAGCGAGTCGTCTGCGAAGAACAGATGGTTTATTTTTGGCGCCCCATTGCAGATTTGGACTCCCTGAATTGTGCCTTCAACCTCCGGTTGCTGCAAAAGCGCCGAGAAGCCCTCAACGCACATGATGAACATATATGGGGATAGAGGTCCCCTTGACGAAGGCCTCTCTCCGGCACAATGATCTGTGAGAGATTTCTATTCACTTTCACTCTGTACTTTATTGTCCTCATGCATTTCGTAATGGTGTTGATCCAAACCTCCACGAACCCCATCTTTCGCATCATGCATTTCAGAAATTCCCATTCAACACTGTCATAGGCTTTATTCATATCAAGTTTGACCGCAACAAGAGCAACAAGATCATCTCGTCCCCCCTTACGTTTATGCATCCGATGGTTTATTTCATATGCCAACAACACATTATCGGTAATCAACCTCTCAGGAACAAAGGCGGACTTGGTCGGAGATATAATCTCAGGAAGAATTTCCTTCAATCTCAGGAAGAATTTCCTTCAGCCTGTGCAATGTTCTCTACAAGCTGATCTCAAAGTGGGCTTGTTGCTTTGCCCTAAGGAAGAGAGCTCTGGTGAGTGGAGGTTGAAGAAACAGATGAGCTCAATCCAACGGTTCAGCCAAATCGATTGAGTTTGAACAAATTTTCAGGCGACTGCCCATACTTCAACTGATCAACGTGTTTGAACAAGCAAACGGCAAACCGATGCCGCCTTCTCGCCCTCCTCTCACCCCGACGAGTCTGGGCCTTCTCCACCGCTTCCTAGCCTCGTCCTCCTCGGCGCCTCCGCCGCTGCCCGTGCTCCTCCGCCTGCACGCTCTCGCTGCCACCTCAGGCCTCTGTTCCCGCCCCGACTTCGCCGCCAAGCTCGTCTCCGCCTACTCCTCCTCCGGCCGCCCCGGCCTCGCCGCCCTCGCCTTCTCCGCCTCCCCCTGCCCGGACACCTTCCTCTGGAACTCCCTCCTCCGCTCCCACCATTGCGCCTCCGACTTTGCCTCCGCGCTCTCCGCCCACCGCCGCATGTGCGCCTCTGGCGCGCGGCCCTCCCGGTTCACCGCGCCCATCGCCGCCTCCGCGGCCGCCGAGCTCGCGGCGCTCCCGGTCGGCTCCTCCGTGCACGCCTACTCCGTCAAGCTCGGCCTTCTGGTAGGCGATGGTTCCCTCGCGGTCTCGTCGTCGCTCGTGTACATGTATGCCAGGTGCGGCCGCATTGACGACGCTACGAAGCTGTTCGACGAAATGGGTGAGAGGGACGTCATCACGTGGACCGCGGTGGTCTCTGGGTGCGTTAGGAATGACCAGGGTGAGAAGGGAATGAGATACTTGGTGCAGATGGTTAGGCTAGCGGGTGATGGCGGCGCGAGGCCAAATTCACGGACAATGGAGAGTGGGTTGGAGGCTTGCGGACTGCTAGGTGAGCTGTCTGCTGGGAGATGCTTGCACGGGTACACGGTGAAGGAAGGGATTGGAGATTGTGCGTTGGTGGTTTCCGCACTTTTCTCAATGTACTCAAAGTGCGATAGGACTGAGGATGCATGTGTTTTATTCCTGGAGTTGCCAGAAAAAGATGTGGTTACCTGGACTAGCTTGATTGGAGCCTATTGTAGGAGAGGACTTGATAGGGAGGCCGTGGAGTTGTTCCAGGAGATGGTGGTGTCTGGTCTGCAGCCAGATGAAGTTCTTGTTAGCTGTGTACTTTCAGGGTTAGGGAACAGTGGAAATGTGCGTAGGGGGAAGGCATTTCATGCAGCTATAACTAAGAGAAACTTTGGAGACAGTTTCTTGGTTGCCAATGCTTTGATTTCAATGTACGGGAAACTTGAGTTGGTAGATGCTGCAGGCAAAGTTTTTGGAATTTTGCATCAACGAGATGCAGAATCATGGAGTTTGATGGTTGTATTATACTGCAAAGCTGGACTTGATGTCAAATGCTTGGAGTTGTACCGAGAAATGCATTGCAGAGATCATGATGAATTTTTATGTGATATCAACAGCTTGGTTTCCACAATCTCTTCTTGTTCACGGCTAGGACAACTGCGGTTAGGTCAATCAGCTCATTGCTTTTCGATCAAGTGCTTGCTTGATGAAATTTCAGTTGCCAATGCATTAATTGGCATGTATGGAAGGTGTGGGAAATTTGACCTTGCATACAAAATATTTGGTGTGGCCAAAGTGAGGAGGGATGTTGTCACCTGGAATGCACTCCTATCCAGCTATTCACATCTAGGACATTCAAATGATGCCTTGTCACTATATGATCAGATGCTCACTGAAGGTGTCCAACCAAACTCTGCAACCTTGATTACTGTCATTTCAGCTTGTGCAAATTTGGCTGCACTGGAACATGGTGAACTGATACATTCTTATGTGAAAGATATGGGGTTGGAATCTGATGTATCTATTAGTACATCACTTGTTGACATGTATACTAAATGTGGGCAGCTGGGGATTGCAAGAGGAATTTTTGATTCTATGCTCGTACGGGATGTTGTTACATGGAATGTGATGATAGCAGGCTATGGGATGCATGGTGATGTGAAGCAAGCACTGCAGTTATTTAGTGAGATGGAGAGAGGAAGTATTAAGCCTAACAGTGTCACTTTTCTTGCCATTCTGTCTGCTTGCTGCCATGCAGGGTATGTTGATGAGGGCAGGAAGCTGTTCATCAGAATGGGGAAATACCGCCTTGAACCTAACCTGAAGCATTACGCATGTATGGTGGATCTCCTAGGGAAATCTGGGCATCTTCAAGAAGCAGAAGATATGATTTTGGCTATGCCAATACAACCTGATGGTGGGGTATGGGGAACTTTGCTTAGTGCCTGCAAAATGCATGACAATTTCGAGATGGGGTTAAGAGTTGCAAAGAAGGCTTTTGCTTCTGACCCAGGAAATGATGGGTACTATGTTTTAATGTCCAATTCATATGGTAGTGCTGAAAAATGGGAAGAGATAGAGAAACTGAGAGACACGATGAAGAATCATGGAGTGGAAAAAGGTGTGGGCTGGAGTGCGGTTGATATTTGCGTGTGAGTTAACAGTTATGGCATAACTACAGCCGAGACTGTAGAAGGGTAAATAACTAATTGACCGCATTTGCTCATTTACATAAACTCTGGATCAGCTTTAGAGATATAATGACCGGCTGACTGCTACCGGTGCAAATGGTTAAGGTCTGTTGCAAGAGCCAAGAAGTCTGTGAATTATGCATCCATTGGGCATTTATCTTCTTCAATAGTCTGTCTCATTAGAACGTGGCGGCAAAAGTCCTCTTATTATCCAAGATGATGTTGCTAATATCGGCAGAGGTATCTCCCTCCCTTGGATGCCGCATTATGCTCCTAACCATTTAGTTCCATTTAAACTTATAGTTCATGATTCTTTGAGTTATTGAAAAGCAATGTTGATTATACATTTATGCATAATTAGTACCCCCTCCGTCCCATAATATAAGATTTTATTACATCCAATATGTGAGTATGTTGGATGGAATAAGATCTTATACGGACGGAGCATTAGCTAATCGCATAGTGCTGTGATAAATTCTTGCTGAATTTAAAACAGATGTTGAGTGGGCCATGTTTGTCTGTTTTGTGAATGTCGCTCAAGTTCGCACTGCAACTTCTCATTCACCTCTCCATGTATCTAGATCCTCCTGGCTGTTTTGGACACCATGCTATTTTCTAATACATGACATGATGGTTCACACTTCTGCAGAAGAAAATTGTCCAGCGAATTTCATATAGGCCATTTGGATGAGCAAAAGTGCATGAAAAATGTTCAGAACCACTGGAAGAAGATAGCAGGTAACTCAATTGGAACCTATTCCACTTTTGGAGTTTGATTGCAAATATGTACATCTGGAACTATTTTTGTGCATACGACATTACTCCCCGCCTCCTCAAGCAGCTCGTGTTTGAGCTGAAAATCCTGGATCTTTTCTTCCTATTGTACCAAAATTTTCTGAACACCACTTGCTACCGTGCCCCAAGACTTCATTTGCCTCAGGATTATTTGAACGTGATAAATCAACGTTAATGCTGGTGGCGCATCTGGTGGATCAACATGGAAGCACTTCAGAAGACTCGCATGAAAAAGATTGTGAATATGAACCCGTGCTGGAACGCCCAGTTTATATGCTATTGTCCCCACACGGCCCATAAATACAACAAATTGACTGGAGTTAACCTGCGTCTAAAGAGACAGCATTGGTTTTGTAAAACGGAGTGTATAGTGGTCTAGCTGGATCAGAACTCGCTCATTAGTGACATCAATTGCTCATTTACATAGAGCCTGATTCAGGTTTGGGAATGATGCATGTAAGTTTCTTCACATTTTATAATGGTTCGATCCTAAAGGCTATGCCCGTAAAGGAAGTAAACACTTCTTGGGGAAAATGCCCCTCATTGATTTATTGTCTCATCCATATGTAATATAAGAGGCAATTCTTCATGGTTCAGCCAAGGTGGATGGCATGCTTACTGAATACTGATACGTTTGCATCATAGCACTGAGCCCATGCCGCTGGATCATGATCAGTCATGAGATCTTTTGCCATGATCACAAGAACTGTTATGATGCTCCAACTGTTAATGTCAAAGCACCGTCAAATGTGAAGATGTATGCCCCACAACTCACTATTCCATGTTTACTTAGAAACTAATTGTTCTTCTTCCACCATCTCTTGCATCTGAGCCAGCGCATCAGCAGCCTTTTTTTTGTTTGTCGGGGCTTTTTTCTCTTCTACTGATTTTTGGAGGGTTTTTTTTCCGTTTGTTTGTTTACTTTTTAATTTTGGTTCCTTTCTTTTACCTGTTTATAAATCCATGAATATTTTAAAATTCGTGTTTATTTCTAAATTTGTGAACATTTTTTTTGAAATTCAGACATTTTAAAATATCCCAATTTTTAATAAATTCCTGAACATTTTTTAAATTTCATGAACTTTTAAAACTCAAGAACATTTTTTGAATCTCTGGACATTTTTTATCAATAATATAGGTTTAAAATCTGTTATTTATCTTCAATAATACTCCCTCCATAAACTAATATAAGAGCGTTTAGATCACTAGATCTAAACGCTCTTATACTCCCTCCGTCCTAAAATAAGTGTCTCAACTTTATACTAACTCTAGTACAAAGTTGTACTAAGATTGAGACACTTATTTTGGAACGGAGTGAGTATTAGTTTACAGAGGGAGTATATTTTTAATTCGTCGAAGAGGAAAAATAGAGGAGAAAATCAGGAGTAATAGCATTTTTTTAGGATAAGGGGGCCTTGTTGGGTGCAGCCGAGAGCAAGGAATGACAATGCCATTCTTGTGCCGGTTATGACGCGCCTGCCAACTTCATTTTTTTTAGACAATGCCAACTTCCAAATGGAGGACTCGACTCGATTTTTGGGCTTCAGATACGTGTGGGCGGCGGGCGCGTTAGATACACAAATCTGACCCATCGGCGCATACGGCCCAACCCACATGTGACAGCCTGGCTTCGGGATACCCCAGGTTTCTCCGACCGACACCGAGCACCTCCGGGTCCCCATTCCTCTCCCATTCCCAGACACCGATCCTGCTCCTTCCTTGTTTGTCTATGGGCGAATCTCTCCGGCGACGGCGACCTCTCTTCCCCTGCGCGTCCATCTTCCGACGTTGCCACCCCGTCGTCCATCGCTACAAGATCGACGACCGCCCCTTCATCCTCACCGGTCTCTGCAGATCTACGCCGGCGGGCCGCCTTACCGACGGTTCTTCCTAGCCACGGTGGGTTCCTTTACTTCCCTTTCTCTACACCCCCTTATTTTTTGTTCACAGCATCACCCCCGAATCCGGACAACCGCTGACCCCGTGGCTAGTAGGCACAAGTAAAATTCCGTTGAACGTTCGATTTTTCTGTTGTATATTTGAGAAGTTGGTAGTATCTTTTCTCCTTCCGAACGCTAGGTGTTTCATTACCTCCCTGGTTGTTGGGGGCAATCAATTGTAGGTTTCATTTTTCATGTTTTGGGATCATATATCAGTTTAGCATAAACTTGTACAGCTAGTATATATAGTACGTACAGTACTAGTTACAATACTTTCCATTGGCTTTCACTCAAGAAAGATTGGAGTGGTTAACGGTAAATGAATGCGTTGGAGATCAACAACATGTACATGATGCATTATCAACAAAGAGTTGGGGTGTCATGGTTCGGTTTGTGCTTTTGAGTAAACTAGATGATACCCCGCACGTTGTTGCGGGAATATTATGCAACACATTTCAGTGTGATTCATTGTATGAAACATGAATATTTGAAGCAATAATATAAAAGGCTAAAACTAAAAATACATATAATTTATTATGTTTGATTACTATATAAATGTAAAATGTATAAATAGCATAATAGAATGAAAATTCTCATGTCCGTTTGCATGTTGAGATGTGTCTTTTTTCATGCATATTTCACGATCAAGTGGCATGCTTGCATGTTAAAAGACATATGGTAGTGGGGGTGGACCTTTTCTCATGCATGTTGTGTGATGATGTGGCATGCTTGCATGTTGAGAGAAATAGTTAGTGGGGGCTAGCTATTTAGACACCATGGTGAATGCTTATCGTGGTATTGTGTCAAATCAGTTTGATCATAGCAACTACTCGTGGTAATCGGTTGGATCATTTGTTTGTGACTCAGAAACAAATATAGTTTCCATTACTGCCGGTATTATTTGAAAGCTTGTTAATCAAATTGATCATTTATTTCTTCTATCATTCTTGTGTAGTTCACACACCCAACTCCAACAGACATCACATTTCCAAATTATTACTGATCTGGAAGATGGAAGCTATTTTCTTTATGGACTACCCCTTCCGTCCCATAATGTAAGATCGTTTTGCAAGCTGTTTTAGCTTGCAAAACGATCTTATATTGTGGGACGGAGGGAGTATGTTCTAGCAATAGCCATTGGTCCATGTTCTGCTTAGTCTAGGTATACTCTTCTACGTTTATCATCCATGCAGATTCAGATTATAGTGAATTAAAAGATAGCAGTAGTCTTGCTACTTCAGTTTTTGACTGGGCATGAATTGATCAGTATTTGTTTAACCATCTCTTATTAATAGGCACTTCCGGTTCACTTTTTGGTTTGTAGCTGAAGCCTCGATCCTAGAGGGTAGAGGCATTCCATTTCCTTCAGTTCAGTGATTGAGAATGGAAAATGGATTTCCTGGTGAAGTTCTGAAGGCTGTTTTCCCTCTACTGGATGGTAAAGACTTAGTCTTTTGCATGCTTGTATGCCGCCAATGGTGCGAAATTGCAAAGGATGATTACTTCTGGAAATGCATCTGCTCACGGAAATGGCCTTCCATCTGCAAACAGCCTCCTTCTGACACAAACTTCCAAAAGCTCTATTTAACGTTCTCCAAGCCACGGAAGACAGTGCACCTTCCTGTACCTAAGCTCACTTTTGAGGATCTGGTGTTTTACATTGACATGTGGCTTGAGGGATCACTAATCTTCTCTCAAGCAGTTTCAGGCTGCATTCTTCGAGCAGGTTTACAGAACACACCTGGCGGCATACCAGATGTACTTGTTGCACATCTGAATGCCGCAGACTGCATTTTGATGATGGAAGTCAAACCCAAGCTGACAGTCCCTATGGGGCCAGCCATCACCGTGTCTGTTCTTGCCCACCGCAAGGACACCAACAAGATGACTTGCATAATCAACACGTCGAGTTTTGATTACATTGACAGCAATGCAGCACGGGCGTTGGCATATGAATATCTCAGGTTTTCGCCCAGACACCCTTTCATATCAGACATCCGGGCCTGGATGTCCTTGCTTTTCCTGTATAAAGGAACAAACTCTATAGAGGTATTTGGTATTGAACTAGATTTTTGTGATGCGGCAAGGTCCGAGCCTGAGATCTTGTGGCTCTTAGACATGCTTGATTGGAAATAGAAGCTACTCTTTAGTTGTGATTGAGCCTTTGAGGCATGTAAAGAATGTTCATGATATGTTGATCATCTACTGTTGTAGTACTGAAATATATGCTTTAAGATGTTGGAATAAAATGGCGATGTGCGCCCATTTGTTTTCTATACCGTTCATGATTTGGTATTGACTGATTTAGCCAGCACGGCGTGAAGACTGCCTTTTGGCCCATAGTAGATTTGGTTTATATAGATAATTGCTTGTGCTAAATCAACAACAATTAATATGGGTCGGAGGGAGTATATTATATTAGCCCGCTATTGTGTAACCAAACAATTCTTCATTGGTGCATTCAAATTTTAGAGTTTTTTAGCCTGGCACTTCATTGTTGTTGTTTTTTGACTTTTGCAAGGATTTCTAGCTTAGTATATTTGAGGAGCAGGAGTGTTGCTCCCTTTCTAGGGAGCTTACAAAAACTCTAGCAGAGTTGCCGTATGTGCACTCTTTAAAACACATATGAAGCGTGCTCTATCAAATTTGGGAGTGTGCGAGACGATGTACAAAATCAGAGTCACAATGTCTTGGCCTTCAAAATGTTTTTTCTCTCCTTTTCGTTCACACATTTGGATTAAACGTTTCATATCATTTCAAAAGCATCATGCACACATTTTTCAAACAAAATTGCATGAATAAAATACAAAACATTATGCACATTCAACCAGCATGTACAAATCACATGTCGCCGACGACTCCTCCATTGTTTGCACCGTCTTTTCCTCCGGTATGTTCATAGTCACCTCCTCCGGTTTGGCAAAATTGACAAATTTGACCTATGGACGAAATCAAATCACAAAATAAACTACCCATGAAACTATTTCACGCTGCTGACCTTTTTATGTGACGCCCGACATAAAGACGTCACACTACACTGTGCAACGCCTCACAGATATGCGCTACACACCTGGGCAGCGTCGCATCCTTGTGATCCGAAAATTATTAAGTCAGTGTGCAGCGCCTGAGAGATAGGTGCCACACTATACAGTGTAGCGCCTAGCTTCTAGGCGTTCCACTAGTGGTTGCTTTATTTTGTAGTGCAATCACTAGTGCAGCGCCTGAGAGCTAGGCGCCACACTATACAGTACAACGCCTAGCTCTTAGGCTCTGCACAATGACTTGGCAATTTTTAGGCAGTCTGGGGTGCAACGCTGGCTAGGCGTATAGCGCCTATCTGTGAGGCGTTGCACAGTGTAGTGTGACGCCTTCGTGTCGGGCGTCACACAAAAAGGTCAGCCGTGTGAAATAGTTTCACGGGCAGTTCATTTTATAATTTGATTTCGTCCACAGGTCAAATTTGTCAAATTTGCCCCTCCGGTATGCTCAACGCTCCATGTCATCCTAGGACGCATGATCGCCGCTCGCGTGAACTCCCAAAATGATATTGACATTAGATCCATGGTATTGGACTCCAATATCAACAGTTTCTTCCTCGCTATCTTGCTTTGCATTAACCGGTCTTCGTCAAGTTTAAGCCTACGTGCCTCCATCTCTTCCTCGTGCTTTGTACTTGCTTGCATAACATCCCACATCACCCTCTTTTTTCTTAGCTTCCTTTCCTCGATCTTCAACTTTTCTTACTTCCTCTTCTCCGCGTACTGATACGTCTTCAACGTATCTATAATTTTTGATTGTTTCATACTATTATATTATCATTCTTGGATGTTTTACATTCATTTTATAGCAACTTTACATCATTTTTTGGGACTAACCTATTGACATAGTGCCCAGTGCCACTTGTTATTTTTTGCTTGTTTTTTCACTTCGCAGAATATCAGTACCAAACGAAGTTCAAATACCACGAAACTTTTTAAAGATTTTTTTGGACCAGAAAACAACTTGAGAGCCAAGGAAGTGGCTGAGGGGAGGCCCGTGGGGCCCACATCCCACCAGGGCGCGCCAGAGGCCCCTGGCGCGCTCAGGTGGGTGGTGGGGCCCACGGGAGTCCTTTCCACTGCCTCTCAGCTCTATAAATACCCAAATATTTCAAAAACCCTAGGGGAGTCGATGAAACACAATTCCAGCCGCCGTAAGTTCCAGAACCACGAGATCCAATATAGAGCCCTATTCCGGCACCTTGCCGGAGGGGAACACGAGCACAGAGGGGTTCATCATCCTCATTGGTGCTCCTTCGATGATGCGTGAGTAGTTCACCATAGATCTACGGGTCCGTAGGCAGTAGCTAGATGGATTATTCTTTCTTTTTGATTCTCAATACAATGTTCTTCTTGATGTTCTTGGAGATCTATTTGATGTAATGACTTTTTGCGGTGTGTTTGTTGGGATCCGATGAATTGTGAGTTTATGATCAGTTCTATCCATGAATATTATTTGAGTCTTCTTTGATCTCTTATATGCATGATTATTATAGCCTCGTATTTCTTCCCCGAAACTTTGATTTGGTTTGGCCAACTAGATTGATTTTTCTTGCAATCAGAAGATGTGCTTCGTGATGGGTTCGATCTTGCGGTTGCCTCACCCAGTAACAGAAGGGGCAGCGAGGCACACATGTATTGTTGCTATTAAGGATAAAAAGATAGGGTCTATTCCTACATGAATAGATCTTGTCTACATCATGTCATCATTCTTATTGCATTACTCCATTTCTCCATGAACTTAATACACTTTGGTCCATAGTATATAGATTTATTGAAAAGTCAAACATCACAAAGTTGGACCATGTATGTGGAGAAAAATATTTACATCTAGAACGGCAAACATATACCATTAGATTCATCATGAGATGTAATTGCGTATGATGTATCTTTGATATTGTAGATATAAATAACATTTGCGTAAACCTGATCAAAGTTTCCAAAGTTCAACTTCTAAAATTTTTACATGCACTGCATTATCGAGTGGATGGAATATCTCTTTCCCCCTCTCAACTATCTGACGCACCACTCAGCCTTATCGGGACTCCTCTATCTCTCTTAAACTTTATATCTCCCTGGTTCACACATACATATGTCTCGCTCGCGCTACATATAGACCCATCCAACACTCTCCGCCCTTGTTCTCTCTCTATGTGACACGCACCCCCCCTAAGTACCATAATCCGTCACTCCATCATAGGCGCATGCACTCCCTCCTAAGTATGATTATCTCTCACTAGCCATCTAGAACACACGTATTGTCTCCTTCCATCCATACGTCTATCTCGATATCTCTTGGGGTATCTTCTATCGCGCACACACCTTGTCACTCGATCTCCCACCCATGTAGTCCCATCACGATCTCCAAGGATCTCTTTATGACAAACATACACTCTCTCCTCCCCATGTCTGTATTTTCTCCGTACGTCTCTCTCGACCTCTCTCCCTTGTTTGTTAGACCCCTCTTGGCCACGTGCTAGGGGTCTTTCTCTCTCGGTTGCACACAACCACACGCTATTTCCTCACCTTGCTTCTGTTATAGAAGATGCATGTGTGATATGTTTGCATAAGACACACGCGCCTTTTCTCTACTTTTATCGTGTGTTGTCCATGTCTCTTTCACACACACACACACTTTTTTCACTCACTCTTTCTATTTCACTCTCTCTCTCTCTCTAGTTAGGGACTCTCTCACGTCCATAAGCATATGGATGTTTTGAAAAGTCAAACCTCATAAAAGTTTGACCAGGTATATGTGGAGAAAAACATTTACATCTAGAACGATCATTAGATTCATCACAACATGCACTTACTTCATACTATCATTTATCTTTGGTATTGTAGATATAAGTAATTTCTTTATAAACTTGGTCAAAGTTTCAAAAGTTTGACTTTAAAAAAAATGTTGGCACTACATTATCGAACGGAGGGAGTAGCTCTTTCTCTCTCTGCTATCTCTCATGGGCTCATATACGGCCAGAGACTCGAAAATTTATTTGCCCATTAGTGACTTGTCAGGGCGGTGGATTTTAGTTTGTAAGATAATGCTGCATCCACCTAAAGTAATGAAAGTTCTTACGTAAACTTCCTAGATTCCCTCTTCGTAGGTGCAGCATTACTCCTAGCATTTGTAATATCAGTTTGAAACTTATAATATTGTCGTGTCCTATTCCTGCGTTTTCAAAATCCTGCGAATCAAAGAGGTCCTGAGTTGGTGATGATGTTGTGCCTGCCATCTTTCACCAATAGCCGTCGGATCTAGATCTGACGCATACAAACCAAACTTCTCTAGTTTTGCAAAAAGATGCCCGCACTTGTTCCCTATTTACAAACAACTCCTTGTCTCTCACAATCATCCTTATATCCTCCCACCACATCTAGAAGACCATGGAAAAATCTAGCGTGATGGCCACTGCCGGCGTCGTCCACCCCCAATCTTGGTGTTCCGTGCAATGCACGGGCATATACACACGGGAAATTATGTCGAACACGGCTACTTGTAAGCAGGCTAGCTCTATAGCCATGATGATAGTGACTATAGACGGTGAGGCTGACTTGTGTGTTATGCCGAACACGGCGCCTATACTCAGGTGTCATCTCTGGCGCAGGGTCTTGTCACTTCATTGCGACGAGCAGCACGTAATAATTTGACAAACGGGTAGTACAGTGCTACTACATTGGTAGTACCACTACTAGTACACTAGCACCACCATCTGTATTTAGTAGTACTACCACGTCCATCTGGATTTAGTATTTGACTAGCAATATCTAGTAATGCATGTCACAAAAAATGTACTACTCCCTCTGTAAATAAATACATGGTGTATTGTTTTATTACTTCTGTTGGATGGCTCAAATCTGAAGTCTCATCAATCAGACTACTATTGTACTCATCGAGCGCTCAGCTTTGTAAGCTACCAACAAAAAATTGCAATCAAAGACTACCATTGTACTCCCTCCGTACTGGTGCATTAGTCACATTACGAAAACTAAATAGTAATCCCCAAACTTTTAGGCGTGGTGCATTAACTACCCACCTCATTCCCTGTTTCTTGCTAGGAAAAAAGAAATCACCCAATACAAATACGAGACGTGGGGTGTGTATGCATCCAATGACTTGAGACTACTCCCTCCGTCTAGGTGTATGACTAGCCACAATGAAGAGTAACATACACTAGTACTACCTTTCAGGCTGGTCATAGTGGGGAGTAACTTATACTAGTGTCATGCATATGACACTAGTCTAAGTTACTACCTTCATAGTGCAAAGTAACATAGTAGTAGTGTCATAGGTGGTTTCGTTTAATAGCTTGTAGACTCATTTTCTCTTGGGAAGCGCTATGTTACAGTAACATATTATGTTACCACCTCTCATTAACTACTTGCCACATAAGCAAAGTTTTCTCGAAGTGCGCTATGTTACTATCCAAGTTACTCCCACTATGACTAGCCTTATACTACCTCCTTTCTGGTTTATAGGGCTCGATTCAAAAATCTCATCAACCAAGGTAGATGGTGAGTGGTGGAATAATTTTTTGTAATTTTAAAAAACACTCAACTAATGCACTCATTTTCCACAAAAAATTATGTTTACCAATGCATTAATTGCAATGCATGCATGCATGCATGAAGTCCACACATTGGTTAATTTTCTCTTAATACTTGCATGCAATGATTTAATGCACCTTGAAATCTAAACATGTGGTAGGGAACCATCAAATTGAGACTTATAAAATGAGAAATCTAAAATTTTGAGATAAGCCCTATAAACCGAAAAGGAGGGAGTAGTGGTAGTAACATAAGTATGGTAACATGCAAAGCCTCATTTATTAGGTTACAGACTCATATTGCATTGGGACATGTGATGTTACAGTAATAACTAGCTAAGTTACTCAAACTACCTCTCTCCTCATTAACTCATTGCCACATAACCAAATTTGTTGAGTTGGACTTGATGTTACTGCTGCAGTTACTCCCACTGTGGCTAGTCTAAGTCATCTTAGAGCAAGTGAAAAAGAGGAGTGGGATCTCATGCAAGAGCCTAGCTATATGCGGGTTCCTAGGACGATATACAATAAATATTGAGAAAGAGAGAGATAAGATGACAAAACGTAGTACTCTTATAGCCAGCCTTATAGCTAACCTTATTGTATGAGTGTCTACAAGTGATGGCTCTACTATGACACGTCAACATCATATAGCCAGCAGCTGGCTATACTATTAAGTATTAACCATGCTCTTAGGTTGTGCACCGTGACCAAGGCGAAGGGGGAAGCGAGAGAACTTAATGTCTTTTTGCTAATTAATAGGATTACATGCAATGAACTAACCACGGCATGTCATGTTTCGTAGTCTCAAGTCATTGAAAGCATGCACGACCCACATCTCTCATTCGTTGATATGTCACGAAATAAGAAATGAGGAGGGAATTAATGTACCATGCCTAAGTGTTTTGGGACGGAGGGGGATGCAACTTCACTGACTTACTGCACCTGCGTTTGGGTGAATGACTCGTGGGCCCAACAGGTGACTGGCCCACCTGTCATACAGCCAAAGGCAGGTGCAGTAGAGGGCCAAGGAGTAGATGGCCAACACACACGTGAATGCAACGCAGTCTGCACTTCTCCCTGCCAGTCCAATCTACGAAATCCTATGCACCTACGCACCCTAACCAAGGGCAAGAGTGATCACTCCAATCGCAAGATCAGTTGACTAGAAGCTAGACCCATGGAGGCGATGAGCGTGAGCATCAGCCGGCTGTGCCAGATGGTCCACAACGCCGGCCTGCGGCCCGACACCGAGGAACGTCTCTAGGTCGTGCTTGAGGCTGCCAGGGCGAGAGGCCGCTTGGACGACAGCTTCATCTTCTTGTTCAACAAGGTCCTCGTCGGCTTCCTGGACAAGTTCACCGTTGTCAAGAAGCTTGCGGACGACCTTGACGTACTCCTGCAGCCCACACGCCCAGGCTCTGTGATGCCCGCCACCCTCAACGGCATCTATGGTGACAATCTCTTCGACGCACTAGTGGCCCTGCGGCTGCCCGCCGTCGCGCCGGAGAATGTCCACCTCAAGGTCGCGCTCTCCGCGCAGCGCCTGGTGCAGCAAGACACCGTCGACATAATCACCCATGTCTACATGCAAATCGTCCACAAGGACTACTATGTGCCAGAGGAGGATGATAGGTCGCTGGCCTTCTTGACCCGCAGGGCAACCTTGGACGACATTGTTCAGAAGCACGTTGAGCTCGCCACCAATGCCGCTGCTCCTCACACGTCGGTTGGTGACCCGGCACACTAGGGCGTGAGGATGTCATTGATGGTTCCGTATGTATCTTTATCTTTCCGTCAAATCCATGTAGTAGTATACGGTACTACTAGTAATTATCTTACCTTTCGCATCACTTCATAATTTTCGTACGTACTCCATGCATGAACCGCGCCAGAACCAAACTTCTCATTACTCTAGGGAAAATCATTATTTCTACCTATCGGTCGCGCCATGGAGCAGAACCAAATTTTACAAGTTACAAGTTCAAAAGGAAAAGCCTGCCGTGTTCGCGTATGTCGCACCCCCACACGGTTGGTCCGGCACGCCGCTCAAGGGGGAATGCATGTTGTGTTGCATTTTCACTTACAAGTGGGACCGCAGTTGAGCAAACCGACTATCGGCAAACCCCCACCCCTCCCACCGCGCGATGGCTGAGAAAACAGGAGGGAGAAGAGATGGTTGTAGCATGGACTCCAAGAAAATTGGTGTCAGATGGGACTCATGTGGGTGGCGTGCCGTACTGCTAGACGTGAATGCTAGTTATGGACCATGCCACCCCACTATATCGAGCCTATATCGATGTGCTGGTTACGTAGAACAAATTTCCTGGAGTTCGTGCTCAGCCCTCCTCTATCTCTCTTCTCAGCCAGCAGACGCATGGAGCCCATCGTCTGTTTGCTCACATGCGGTCCCACATGTCAGTGAAAACACAAGAGGACCCACTGAACCTGCACATCTTTCACCTCAACGTGCTAGTGATGAAAACCAAATCCAATAAAGATCTTCGGTGGCCGCTTTTGGAGTTAATCAAGAGTAGCAAGATTCTATTTATAGTTTAACCCAAGATGCACATCACGTGGCTTCAACTACCACTCCATTTTCTTGCATGACACGACCTGGATGCTGGGTGTCCCACGTGTCGGCAAAAGGAGCAAGAACTTGACCAAATCTTCTCCACATTTAGACCGGAGGAGTAGGAAACACGGCAAACCATGTGCCTACATCATACTACTACGTACAAGCCCACCTCATGCAGTCACGCTATCACCATATTTCTCGGCCTCCGTGCGACACCCAGCTCTAGTTGATCTAACTAGAACTAACTATTGGTTGGCTCTATGTGATGTGGCAACTTCATACTACTACGGATGCTGGCTATACTACTACAACAGTAACACTCCAAGAAGTGAGTCGAAAACCATTTATAAATTGAGTTTATGACATGCTTATGCAAATGTACCATTCATTACATACAACAAGTCATAAACACACAACGACAACGAGGATACATGTTGGACTATAGATTAGTTCCAACAAAACATTCTAGTAAATACTAAAGTTTTCATCACACAACAAATAACAAGCAATGAAATGAACTTCAGCTCAACCACTCCTTGGCGTTGGAAACGCTTGCTTTGAACCAGAAGAGTTTGTCTCGGAAGGGCCAGCTACTGTCAATTTTGATACCAACGCAAGACTGATCATCCAGGCTGAAAGCGGCCTATTTCATGACCCATATTGTGATAGCCATGGTAGGGAAGCATAGCAATGTCCGAGGTATAGATATAATTGCTTCTCATAAATGGTAGTAATGTTGTGTCAACAGCAGCTGGATCGCCTTTCACCATGATTGGATAGTTTTGTCCAAGGAAGAACGAGTTTCCTCTAAGAGTATCAATACTAAACCACGGAGAAGGTGTTGGCGCTAGCACAGTAGTATCCATCCCGATACCCTGCAATGGATGTTGGAATAGGTCCGGAGAGTGCGACCATGGGAGACAACACCTGCTTCCTTAGTCACATCAGCGGTGCCCTGTATACAGACAAGAAGAGGTGATCCATCGGAATAAGTTGCCAGGTTCCACTGAGTACTCCTATATGTGTCCTCATGCTCGTGATCATCATCATCATCATCTACCCCTTGGTTATAATTTTTTTCAAGTATAGGTGGTGGAATGTTCACAGGACCTTGGAAACACAAGAAGGTTAATTAGTAAAGGGAAACTAGCTAACCCGCATGCATGTGGATGAAACAATTATAATTACAGTGGAAGAAAAATGTACCGAAAGCATAAGGATTCCATGCAAAAACAGTGCCACGAGTGGTGGTAGCAAACACAAGACCCTTGTATTGAATTGCATCATAGTACTCATCCTTGTATAGAAACTGATTGTTGAGCAATATCCATCCAGTCGAACTATGAAGGAAGGCAACAAGCTTGTCGAAGATAGCAACAACTACATATTCCATTAAAACCCAAGAGCGGTCGGGAACTTGACAAATTGCTATCTTCTGTAGACGACAGTCACCATGACCGTAGTTGAAAGTGCGGTCATAACCTGTGTGCTCAACCTCTGGGCAGTCTGAGATTTTTGGAAGTGGAACCCGGTGATGAGTGTACACACTCACAAGTTCCCACTCGCAGTTGGACCCAATATAAACAACCCAATATCCATTTGTGCCTGCCCAAGCCTTACCCTCAAGCGATGTCATCTTAACATCACATGTATCATTATCAAGCGGCACCAACTTGCACAAGGCGAGGCCTTCGTTGTCCGTGCTCCAGTGAGCAGGGTCGCGGTGAAGAAGATAGGGGAGATCAAACCGCTCCTGGACCCTTGGGTTCGTTGTAATGATGTTATTAGTTGAGTCGAGAATGGTCCTAAACGAACCTGCCATGTTAGCCGAGGTGATGAAATCGCACCGGTCAATGAGTTCCTCCCCACGCCATCATTCAGATCGGGGCAAGAATAATGGGGTCGTTTCCGGTCTGTTCCCTCCATGGAGAAGACGGTTGAACAATGGCAGAAGGAAGGGTGAAGGCAAATGGAGGAGGGAGGAAGAGCATGTGACATCTGTTCCAAATCGAGAGGGAAAGGCGAAGAGTCGGTGGATGGTTTCCACGGTACACAAAGAGACGCCCCAGCCTACATGGACGTCTGTTCCGAAATTGTACAAAAGGACTCGCGGTCGTCTCACTAACATGTGGGACCGGGACCACATGTCAACGAAGAGGCTAGCGGGGAGCGGACGATTGCCACAAAGGTCACACACTGACGACAAGGCCGTCCTGTCAGACCTAGCACCTGCGCGGGATGGCTTCCGTCCCCCACAAGAGCGAAGCCACTTGGCACCCCCACACGGTTGGTCCGCCACGCCGCTAGGCCAACTCCAGCGCGTGCAGCTCGGACGCGCGCTCGCTCAACCCCCTTTCCCTCGACGCCCCGGAGCTACCCAACCACGACTACGTGTTTTGTGCACCCGGCGGCCGGATTTGGAGTGGATCCAGTCGGGTTGAGCTCGCCTGGTTCTGGGAGGCTGCGCCGCGCCATGGAATGGCCGGGCACTAGGCCGAAAGGCCCCAGCAAGGCCGCAAGGCCGCATGCAGGTACTGACTCCTCCTCTAGCCGCTTGGATCTACACCGTCGGAGGTCCACCGGCAGATACATGAATGGCGGTTGGCCGGGCTCGGTGCTGGCCCAAAAGCTCGTCGGCGCACCGTTGCCACTCATTACGTGCGACGACTGCGCAAAGAAGGTATTGTGTCGTGTGTCTACAACGCCGAAACATCCCAGATGGGTGTTCATCAAGTGCTCAACCAATGGGTTATGAGCTACTTTAGCTTCGGTTGTGCTCTCAGATTAGACTTGTTGTGCTAACTTAAATTTTATTGTGTAGAATGGATGCAAGTTTTGGTATTGGGAAGGAGAGTACATCGATATATTGATAGAGCGCAATTTATTAGATGTTGTAGCACTTTTAGCTAGCATAGAGGCTAGAGATGAGACTAGTGCACTTGTTGATAGAATAGAGGCTAGACATGAGACTAGATGCGAGGAAGCAACATCTACTTCTTTACACTCGAAGAAGAAAGAAGCACGCAAGATCGGGCCTCCGCAGATCAACAATGAATGCATCAAGAAGGCACTAATCCAACTTACAGGAGCATTATGGAAGTTGGATATCTTCTAAAATGTATTATTGTGGTTCTTGTTTTCTTTGGTCTTGCTTTTCTAGTCTTTTCGTGATGTATTTCCATGTACCAAAAATCAATGATGAAAAATAATATGTGTTTGCAAAGAAAAATGTACGTGGCCGGGATGCGTCCGCGCGTTGGGCGCACGGCCACCGCATCCGAGAAATGGCCCGGACACGACCCCATTGCCCTACCCAAATGGACAGAATCCGGGCAAAACGGAGGTCCGTTAGGGGTCGTGCGTTGGAGTTGGCCTTACAAGTGGGACCACAGTTGAGGAGACAGACTAGTATCAGCAAGCCCCCACCTCGCCCGCCGCGCGATGGCTGAGTTAGAGAAACGACGAGGTCAAAGAGATAGTTGTAGCACGGACTCCAAGAAATATGGTGTCAGATGGAAGTCGTGCTGGTGGCGTCTGCCGTACTCCTGGACATGAATGCTTGATCTGGCCCATGCCACCCTACTATATATCGAGGATTCGAGGTGCTGCTATGTACAACGAACACATTAACATATGGCCCACCTCACACTGTGGCCAAATTTCCTGGAGTCTGTGCTAGGTTAAAAAGTGTTCTTTGTGAGGGTGGGTGGCTGGTCTCAAGTTTAAAAACTATTGTATTACGTATACGTAGACATAGAGATAGTGCAGCAGTTTTGAAAGTTTGAACCCAAACATCAGAACACAATTTCTACTGGACTCATCCGAGGACCAAGGATGATGGGATTCACTGCTACTGTAAAAACACCCGCCGACGCACGAAGCATGTGAAGCTAGTACAAATAGTAGTAGTACTATTGTTGATTGGACTCATCCGATAACCTGTTGCAATGCATGTACAATTATGTATTCAGAAAATATTTTTTTGCCTCGTCGCAACACCCACTCAGAGAAGCGACTCGAAAGTCATTCATAAATTTAGTAAGTTTATCACAGGCATATCATTTTATTACATACAACGGGTCATGAACCCACAACGACAATGACGATACATTATAGTAAATACTAAAGTTTTCATCACACAACAAATAACAAGCAATGAAATGAACTTCAGCTCAACCAATCCTCAGCATTGGAAACACTTGCTTTGAACCAGAAGTGATTCTCTGGGAAGGGGCAGCTATTGTCAATCTCGAGACCAATGCAGGACTGATCATCTAGTCTGAAATGGCCTATGTCAAGACGCATATTGTGATAGCCACGATAGGGAACCATAGCAATGTCCGAGGTATAGATACAGTTGCTTCTCATAAATGGTAGTAACGTTGTGTCAATCACAATTGGATCGCTTTTCACCATGATTGGATAGTTTTGTCCAAGGAAGAGCGAGTTTCCTCCAAGAGTATCAATACTAAACCAGGGAGAAGGTATTGGCGCTAGTACAGTATTATCCATCCCGAATACCCTGCACCGGATGTTGGAATAGGTCCGGAGAGTGTGACCATGGGAGACAACACCTGCTTCCTTAGTAACATCAGCAGTGCCCTGTATACACACAAGAAGAGGTGATCCATCAGAATAAGTTGCCAGGCGCCACTGAGTATATGGGTCCTCATGCTCGTGATCATCATCATTGTCATCTCCCCCTTGGTTATAATTTTTTTGAAATGTAGGTGGTGGAATGTTCACAGGACCTTGGAAAGACAAGAAGGTTAATTAGTAAAGGGAAACTAGCTAACCCGCATGCATGTGGATGAAACAATTATAATTACGGTGGAAGACAAACGTACCGATAGCATGATGATTCCATGCAAAAATAGTGCCACGAGTGGTGGCAGCAAACACAAGACCCTCGTATTGAATTGCATCACAGTACTCATCCATGTACATAAATTGATTTTTCAGCAATATTCATCGTGGCGTGGAAGTAAGGAAGGCAACAAGCTTGTCGAAGATAGCAACAACTTCATAGTTCGTGTAATCCCAAGAGCGGTTGGGAACTTGAAAAATTAATATCTTCCGTAGACGACAGTTACCATGATCATATTTGAACTCACGTAGATCATCTGTGTGCTCAACCTCTGGGCAGTCTGACATTTTTGGAAGTGGAACCCAGTGACGAGTGTACACATTCACAAGTTCCCACTCGCAGTTGCACCCAATATAAACAACCCAATCTTCATTTGTGCCTGCCCAAGCCTTGCCCTCAAGCGATGGCATCTTAACATGACACATATCATTATCAAGCGACATCAACTTGCACAAGGCAAGGCTTCCGTCGTCCCCGTGCCAGTGAGCAGGGTCATGGTGAAGAAGATAGGGGAGATCAAACCACTCATGGACCCTTGGGTTCCTTATAATGATGTTATTAGTTGAGTCAATAATGGTCTTGAACGAACCTGCCATGCTAGCCGAGGTGATGACGTCGCACTGATCAATGAGTTCCTCCACCGCGCCATCATTCAGATCAGGGCAAGAATAATGGGGTCGTTTCCGTCCTGTTCCCTCCATGGAGAAGACGATCAAATAATGGCAGAAGGAAGGGTGAAGGCAAATGGAGGAGGGAGAAAGAGCGTGCGACAACAGTTCCAAATCAAGAGGGAAAGGTGAAGAGTCGGTGGAAGGTTGCCACGATACACGAAGAGGCACCCCGGCCTACATAGACGTCTGTTCGGAAATTGTACAAAAGGACTCGCCGTCCTCTCACTGACATGTGGGAATGGGACCACATGTCAACGAAACATGGTGTGTAATTTCTCGCGCAAAATGCGATCTGGCCACGTTGGCTCGAGGTGCCGCATTAGTTATCGACCTTTTATTTTTTTATTGGCATGCCATTCAGTTTTGAAGCACGACTAACTGGTATTGTATGCAGAGAAAATATAAACTACTCTACCACTACCCCACCTCTAGTACTAGTAGTATAAAAAAGATATATAGGCTGGAGCTTCAGTGCTTTCTTGCTAATGGCTGCCCACTTGCTTCTCACACTATCACCCTCTCTCCAGATCTAAAAAAGATGGCCTCTCTCTCCCTCCTCATTGGTGGTCACAGATCCGCCGGGGAAGAAAAGGATGTGCAGCGTTGACGCACTCGTCGTCGGCGAGCGAGGTCACACACCGACGACAAGACCGTCCTCTCAGACCTAGCACCCGCGCGGGATGGCCTCCTTCCCCAAGCTCGCTGCCGTAGTGTGTGCGGAGGACGATGACCACGAGCGAAGCCACTTCCCGCTGACCCTCAGGTATGCTACCTCTTTTCGAACCATACCCTTGTTCTATTGCCCCATCTGCCACGTCACTGCATGTGGATCTTTTTCCACTCCACCATCTTCCCAATTTGCTATCCTCTGCTCTGCTGGTCACGCAGACAAAAACCTTAACTTGCACTATTAAAGGAAACCCTACTTCATGCAGACTAATCCATGTCTGGGTTGAATAAGGAAAGGAAGGGAGACTGTACTGTCCAAGAGACTAGGCATCGAACCCGCATCTAGGTTGAAAAGGGGAAAATCAGTAGCTAAAGAGAACAAAAATGGGACGTAATCCACATATGCTGCCTGGATATTTGTTGCTCTTGGCAACCATACCTCCCTCACCACTCTATGTGTCCGTGGAGGTACATCGTACTGGTGCGCCCACTGTCCGAATGGGCCTCCCATGCTATTATTGCCACTTTTTTGCTGTTAGTATAACGCCAGCGGTCAAGTCAAGCAATGTTACTACTGAAGTGATGCCACATTTAACTAATGCCGCACTCAGTCTAATGCCACCGATAAGTTTAAGTAGTGCCATTTAATGTTAGTGGATTATTTCAGGTTAGCTGTTGATTGTGGATGTATTAAAGATTTTTCAGCTAAGGCCTTCTCATGTTGTTGCACAACCAGTATACCAATGATGAATCTTGCTACTACCTTCAGATTTTTGCACTGTTAATGCTTATAGATTACATACCCCGAGTTAGTTAATAATATTTATCTTGAAGGTACATGGTTTGCACTTTTTTATATTGTCATTAGTTAATAATGCTAGTTACCTTCAGACTTTACTATTTGGTTTAATGCTCTTGCATAGCTACTATACCAATGCTGAAACTTGTTACCTTTACATTTTGTATTGTTAATTCTTATAGAAATCTTCGAGTGCTAGAGCTTATGGAAATCTGTTCACTAAAGCCATTGTATTGTACCTTGTAATAAAATAACTACTCTATTGTTGCATTAGCCACTGGATTAGTCTATATTTGTACTATTTGAATGGTGTTGCATTAGCGTATGGACATATATAAAGTCTGGCAAGCTTTCCTAGATATGTGCTACCTCTTGAGCACTGCGTTGGTTTTCCCTTGAAGAGGAAAGGGTGATGCAACAAAGTAGCGTAAGTATTTCCCTCCGTTTTTGAGAACCAAGGTATCAATCCAGTAGGAGGCCAGGCACGAGTCCCTCGCACCTACACAAAAAAAATCCTCGCAACCAACGCAATAAAGGGCTTGTCAATCCCTTCACGGTCACTTACGAAAGTGAGATCTGATAGATTGATAAGATAATATTTTTGGTATTTTTATGATAAAGATGCAAAGTAAATAAAGCAAAATAAAAACAGCGCAAGAAATAGCTTGTTAACGGGAGATTAATAAGGCTATATATACCCCTCCACCCTTCCTTCATTAGTAAGGAGAGCCATCAGAACGTGCCTACACTTTAGCATTCATTCTCTAAGAGAGAACCACCTACTCATGTGTTGAGACCAAGATATTCCAACCATATGAATCTTGATCTATAGCCTTCCCCAACTTGCTTTCCACTCAAATCACCTTTCCACCAAATCCAAATCTGTGAGAGAGAGTTGAGTGTTGGGGATACTATCATTTGAAGCACAAGAGCAAGGAGTTCATCATCAACACACCATCTATTACCTTTTGGAGAGTGGTGTCTCCTAGATTGGTTAGGTGTCACTTGGCAGCCTCCGACAAGATTGTGGAGTTGAACCAAGGAGTTTGTACGGGCAAGGAGATCGCCTACATCGTGAAGATCTACCCTAGTGAGGCAACTCCTTCGTGGGTGATGGCCATGGTGGGATAGACAAGGTTGCTTCTTCGTGGACCCTTCATGGGTGGAGCCCTTCGTGGACTCGCACAACCGTTACACTTCGTGGGTTGAAGTCTCCATCAACGTGGATGTACGATAGCACCACCTATCGGAACCACGCCAAAAATCTATGTGTCTACATTGCATTTTCTCCCTCCAAACTCCTCCCTTTATCTTCATATGCAAATGTTTTACATTCTGCTGCTATACTCTTAGACTTGCATGTGTAGGTTGATTGCTTGACTTGTGCTAAGTTGCTAAAATCTGCCAAGACTTAAAATTGGGAAAAGGCTAGATTTTTATTTGGTCAAGTAGTCTAATCACCCCCCCCTCTAGACATACTTTCGATCCTACAAGTGGTATCAGAGCTTTGGTCTCCATTTGCCTTGATTTCCATAGTTTTGGTGATCATAGCCTTGGTTTCACAACCTAGGAGAGTATGGCATCTAGCGAGGGAAATTACCACCGTAGAGGTCCTTACTTTGATGGTACTAATTTTGCTAGTTGGAAGCATAAGATGAAAATGCATATTCTTGGACATAACCCCGCCGTTTGGGGTATTGTGTGTATTGGCTTGCAAGGTGAATTCTTTGATGCAGAGAACCGAACCATGAGGCTAGCGCGGAAGAGTTGAAGATGCTGCAATATAATGCTCAAGCTTGCGATATCCTCTTCAGCGGATTGTGCCCTGAAGAATTCAACAAAATCAGCCATCTTGAGAATGCAAAGGAAATTTGGGATACTTTGATTGATATGCACGAGGGTACCGACTCCGTCAAGGAATCCAAATTGGATGTGCTTCAAAGTCAACTTGACAAGTTCAAAATGAAGGATGGTGAAGGTGTCGCAGAAATGTACTCTAGGCTTGCTCTCATCACAAATGAGATTGCCGGCTTAGGAAGTGAAGTGATGACCGATAGATTCATCATCAAGAAGATCCTAATAGCCTTGGATGGAAAATATGCTACCGTGTGCACATTGATCCAAATGATGCCCAACTACAAAGATCTCAAGCCAATGGAAGTCATTGGAATAATTGTTGCTCATGAGATGTCACTCAAGGATAAAGAAGAGCTTCACAACAAGTCAAGTGGTGCTTACAAAGCCTCATGTGATGCTCCTACATCATCAAGTGAGAAACAAGCCTTCAATGAAGAATTGAGCCTAATGGTAAAGAACTTCAACAAGTTCTACAAGAGTAGAATCAAGGAAAGAATTTCCAAATCAAGGTCCTACAATGACAAAAGATCTTCGAGTTGTGAACGAAATTGCTACAATTGTGGAAGACCCGGACACTACTCCAATGAGTGTACGCCCCCTATAAAAGAAAAGAAGATTCACCCAAGATGAGAAGTAGAAGAGAATAATCACCACCAAGAGAGAGAAGGAGTAGAGATGATCGTTATGAACAAAGAACATCACAGAGAAGCAAGGATTTGGAAAGGAAGGACAGTGTCATCAAGGAGCTACACAAAATGAAGACATCAAGCTCATGTTGGTGAATGGGTATCCGGTTCCGACTCCGACAATCACTCTGAGAGAAGTTATCACTCCGACTCCGAATATACTCAAGATGAAGGTGTTGCCGGTCTAGCACTTGTGTCAACCAACTCCTACGACATATTTGACTCACCAAATAAAGGAATTGGAAGATGCTTCATGGCTAAAGGCCCAAAGGTATCACACCCCGAGTATGTTGATTTCAATAGTGATGAAGATGATTTGCTAGGTGATTATGATTTACTTGTTGACAACTCTAGTGATGAAAACTATGATGAAATTGCTATTAATCATGCTAATCAAGATAAAACGAATGATGATGATAAGAAGGAGATTGAGTGTCTAACTAAAGAACTAAACACTCTTAAGGTAGCTGATGAAACTACCTTGGAAAATCATCGAGAGCTTTTAAAGACTCATGAGAAGTTACTCTTTGAAAAGCTCAACCTTGAGCAAGAGCATGGGTTCTTAAAAGCAATCAATGATGATCTTCACAAGAAAAGTTCTTCTTACATTGCCAAGCGTTTACTCTTGTCTACTTACGTGCCACAAGTTAAATCTAGCAATAAGAGTAAGAAAGATTCTTCTTCTAGTAGTAACAATAATCATGTTAAATCCAATGTTGTTGCTTCTAGTCGTTCTCTTGATTCCACTAATGATTCTCTTAGCCAAGTTACACTTGAGCAAGAAAATATCTTATTGAAGGGAATTATAGAGAAAGGTGTTTACAAGAGCCTTGCCGGGAGTAAGCCATTTGAGGAAATTGTATGCAAGCAAGGAAGGCACCGGAAGAATCAAGGTATTGGTTTTGAACGAAAGTTCAATGCCAATGGAGTTGAGTGGGAAGAAGATCAATACCCCAAGACGAAGTTTGTTCCTCAACAAGAGAAGTATGATCCTAGTTCTTTCCAAGGAACACAAGCTCAAGATGATCTTCCACCACAAGACCACAAGCAAAAAAGGCAAGGACAAGCTTCATGAGGAGATTGATGCATTTGAAGAAGCTCCTAAGGCCTTGGTCAAGTGGGTTCCCAAGACTACGTCAAGTTCTACTTCATCAAGTATGACCACAACTCCAAGGATTCCCATCAAGATGATGTGGATCCCGAAGAAAAAGAACTAGAGAGTTCTTCAGGGTGACTCCGCCAACATACTACACTCATATCATTTTGGTGAGGACAAGTGCAAACAACTTCCACATCTTGCACTAGTTCAAGGAGTCACAAGCCCTCTTGTTGGTAAGACAAGGGACAAGGTAACCTATTGCCTTCATGGACATCATCTTGCGTGAACATCACTCTATCTCTATGGATATCCTTGTTTGTTCCTTGTGGGACTAACCCGTGTAGGTATTGAAAGTGCAACTCACTCCAATGGATTGCTCCAAATGATCTACATCAATATTGAGCATCCACATCTTCAACACCTACATGAAGTCATCATCGAGAAAACCCAAGGTTAGTTCATCCCTCTTAGAGGGGGGGGGGGATATCACATCTTGGGGGAGCTTTACTCTAATCAATTGAGCTAAAGCAACTATAATGGTGTGAACACAACAATGCTTTATGTAAAAGTGGTAACCCCTCTTATGCTTAAACAATGAGTATGACCTATCAAATGTTCTCATTTGACTCCTAAGTCAATATACTCATATATAGATGACCTAGTCATCGCCAATTGCTTGATAGATGCTAGAGTGTTTGTGCATGCTTTGCCACATATTTCATTTGCCATATTATTGAGCATGTTGATTGCATATTTTACTCATTCGAGGACATCCACTTGTTGTTTGGATTATTTGGTTTTTTCTCTTTTGCCAAGTGGATGGACAAGAATGCCTAAGAACCTCCTCTAGCTATATATGCTTTTCTTGTCTCAAACTCTATTCATGCTACATCACAAAGTTTGATCAAGTCAGATTCAAACCACTCTGTGTGAGGAGCACTCGGAGTCCCCAATTCGTCATAGACTTAAACTTCCAAAACCTCTCTGTGCATTTCGATCTGATCGATCCATCCATTTCGGTCACACCAAGTTCACTGAGTTGATCTAGGTTTTCAATCTTGGTGCAACCAATTCAAACTTTTCGGTCACACCGACAGGGTCAGGATATATATATATATATATATATATATATATATATATATACCCACGAGTGAGATTTTGGAAATTTCTTCAAACCTCCTCAGCCTGCGCGTGTCCTGCTCTGCCGCCTCGGGTCTCCGGATCGCCTCCTCGTCGCCAGCGACCTCCGACACTGGTTTCCATCGCCGGTAACGGGATTCTGCCCCGCCATTGTCGCCGTAGCGAACTCCCGCCGAACTAGGGTATGAGTTCGATCTTGTGCTCTAAATTCCTAACATAGCCCTCAGGCACAACAGGTAATTCATATCTAGGGGGAGAGTCTTCATCATCACTTTCATCAATATTATCAATTTCAATAATTTCATTCTCTCTAGCCCTAGCAAGTTGTTCATCAAGAAATTCACCAAGTGGCACAGTAGTATCAAGCATAGAAGTAGTTTCATCATAAGTATCATGCATAGCAGAAGTGGCATCATCAATAACATGCGACATATCAGAATTAATAGCAGAAGCAGGTATAGGTGTCGCAAGCTTACTCAAAATAGAAGGTGAATCAAGTGCAAAGCTAGATGGCAGTTCCTTACCTCCCCTCGTAGTTGAGGGATAAATTTTTGTTTTAGCGTCTTTCAAGTTCTTCATAGTGATAAGTAGATATATATCCCAAGTGACTCAAAGAATAGAGCTATGCTCCCCGGCAACGGCACTAGAAAATAATCTTGATAACCCACAAGTATAGGGGATCGCAACAGTTTTCGAGGGTAGAGTATTCAACCCAAATTTATTGATTCAACACAAGGGGAGCCAAAGAATATTCTCAAGTATTAGCAGCTGAGTTGTCAATTCAACCACACCTGGAAACTTAATATCTGCAGCAAAGTGTTTAGTAGCAAAGTAATATGATAGTAGTGGTAACGATAACAAAGGTAACAGTAGCAAAAGTAATATTTTTTGGTGTTTTGTAGTGATGGTAACAATAGCAACGGAAAAGTAAATAAGCGAAGAACAATATATGGAAAGCTCGTAGGCAATGGATTGGTGATGGAGAATTATGCCGAATGCGGTTCATCATGCAACAGTCATAACCTAGGGTGACACAGAACAAGCTCCAGTTCATCAATGTAATGTAGGCATGCATTCTGAATATAGTCATACGTGCTTATGGAAAAGAACTTGCATGACATCTTTTGTCCTACCCTCCCGTGGCAGCGGGGTCCTATTGGAAACTAAGGGATATTAAGGCCTCCTTTTAATATAGTACCGGACCAAAGCATTAACACATGGTGAATACATGAACCCCTCAAACTACGGTCATCACCATTAAGTATCCCGATTATTGTCACTTCGGGGTTAACGGATCATAACACATAATAGGTGACTATAGACTTGCAAGATAGAATCAAGAAATCTCATATATTGATGAAAACATAATAGGTTCAGATCTGAAATCATGGCACTCGGGCCCTAGTGACAAGCATTAAGCATAGCAAAGTCATAGCAACATCAATCTCAGAACATAGTGGATACTAGGGATCAAACCCTAACAAAACTAACTCGATTACTTGATAAATCTCATCCAACCCATCACCGTCCAGCAAGCCTACGATGGAATTACTCACGCACGGCGGTGAGCATCATGAAATTGGTGATGGAGGATGGTTGATGATGACGATGGCGACAGATTCCCCTCTTCGGAGCCTCGAACGGACTCCAGATCACCCCTCCCGAGAGAGTTTAGGGCTTGGTGGCAGCTCCATATCGTAAAACACTATGAATCCTTCTCCTCTGTTTTTTTCTCCCCAAAAGTGAATATATGGAGTCTAGGTTGAGGTTGGTGGAGCGTCAGGGGGCCCACGAGGCAGGGGGCGCGCCCCCCACCCTCATGGACAGGTGGGACACCCCCTGACGTGGATCTTCCTTCCAATATTCATAATATGTTCCAGAATAATGCTCCATTGATTTTTAGGTCATTCCGAGAACTTTTATTTCTGCACAAAAATAACACCATGGCAATTCTGCTGAAAACAACATCAGTCCTGGTTAGTTCCATTCAAATCATGCAAGTTAGAGTCCAAAACAAGGGCAAAGGTGTTTGGAAAAGTAGATACGACGGAGACGTATCAGGGACACATGAACCTTACCCATGACGGCCACGACGCTCGAAGGGTCAATGGTGGGCCGATTCGCTCTGGGCTGCCCAACAAGAGAAGCTGGGCCCACGTTGGCCTGAGGGCAGTTTCACCTCGGAACAAAGGCAATGTAGCTACCAAAAAAGAAGCCCATGCCATGCTACCTCTTGAGCACTGTGTTGGTTTCCCCTTGAAGAGGAAAGGGTGATGCAGCAAAGTAGCATAAGTATTTCCCTCAGTTTTTGAGAACCAAGGTATCAATCCAGTAGGAGGCCACACGCAAGTCCCTCGTACCTACCCAAACAAATAAGAACCTCGCAACCAACACGATAAAGGGGTTGTCAATCCCTTCACGATCACTTACGAGAGTGAGATCTGATAGAGATAATAATGATAAGATAAATATTTTTGGTATTTTTAGGATATAGGTTGAAAGTAAAGATTGCAAAGTAAAATAGATTGGAAACTTATATGATGGAAAATAGACCCGGGGGCCATAGGTTTCACTAGTGGCTTCTCTCAAGATAGCATAAGTATTACGGTGGGTGAACGAATTATTGTCGAGCAATTGATAGAAAAGCGAATAATTATGAGAATATCTAGGCATGATCATGTATATAGGCATCACGTCTATGACAAGTAGACCGACTCCTGCCTTCATCTACTACTATTACTCCACACATCGACCGCTATCCAGCATGCATCTAGAGTATTAAGTTCATAAGAACAGAGTAACGCCTTAGGAAAGATGACATGATGTAGAGGGATAAACTCAAGCAATATGATATAAACCCCATCTTTTTATCCTCGATGGCAACAATACAATATGTGTCGTTTCCCTTTCTATCACTGGGATCGAGCACCGCAAGATTGAACCCAAAGCTAAGCACTTTTCCCATTGCAAGAAAGATCAATCTAGTAGGCCAAACCAAACTGATAATTCGAAAAGACTTGCAAAGATAACCAATCATGCATAAAAGATTTCAGAGAAGAATCAAATATTGTTCATAGATAGACTTGATCATAAACCCACAATTCATCGGATCTCGACAAACACACCGCAAAAAGAGTTACATCGAATAGATCTCCAAGAAGATCGAGGAGAACTTTGTATTGAGATCCAAAGAGAGAGAAGAAGCCATCTAGCTAATAACTATGGACCCGAAGGTCTGAAGCAAACTACTCACACATCATCAGAGGGGCCATGGAGTTGATGTAGAGGCCCTCCATGATCAATGCCCCCTCCAGCGGAGCTCCGGAAAAGGCCCCAAGATGGGATCTCTTGGGTACAGAAGGTTGCGGCGGTGGAAATAGGGTTTTGTGGTGCTCCTGGATGTTTTCGGGGTATGTGAACATATATCGGAGGAAGAAGTAGGTCAGTTGAGCCATGAGGGGCCCACGAGGGGGGAGGGCGCGCCTAGGGGGGTCGGCGCGCCCCCTGCCTCATGGACACCTCGTTCGTTTCTTGACGTCCACTCCAAGTCCTCTAGATCACGTTTGTTCCAAAAATCACGCTCCCGAAGGTTTCATTCCGTTTGGACTCCGTTTGATATTCCTTTTCTGCGAAACACTGAAATTGGCAAAAAAACAGCAATTTGCACTAGGCATTGGGTTAATAGGTTAGTCCCAAAAATAATATAAAAGTGTAAAATAAAACCCATTAACGTCCAAAATAGATAATATAATAGCATGGAACAATAAAAAATTATAGATACGTTGGAGACGTATCAAGCATCCCCAAGCTTAATTCATGCTCGTCCTTGAGTAGGTAAATGACAAAAACAGAATTTTTGATGTGGAATGCTTTCTAGCATGTTCTTCAATGTATTTTTCTCTATTGTGGCATGAATTTTTAGATCCGAAAGATTCAAGATAAAAGTTTATTGTTGACATAAAAATAGTAATACTCCAAGTATACTAATCAAGCAATTATGTCTTATCAAAATACAATAGCCAAAGAAAACTTATCCCTACAAAATCATATAGTTTGGCCATGCTTCATTTTCGTCACACAAAATGCTCCCATCATGCACAACCCCAATGACAAGCCAAGCAATTGTTTCATACTTAGCCTTTTCAAACTCTTTCAACTTTTACGCAATATATGAGCGCGAGCCATGGACATAGCACTATGGGTGGAATAGAATATGATGATTGAGGTTGTGTGAGAAGAAAAAAAGGGAGAAAGTATCACATTGACGCGGCTAATCAATGGGCTATGGAGATGCCCACCGATTGATGTCAATGCAAGGAGTAGGGATTGCCATGCAACGGATGCACTAGAGCTATAAATATATGAAAGCTCATCAAAGAAACTAAGTGGGTGTGCATCCAACTTGCTTTCTCACGAAGACCTAGGGCATTTGAGGAAGCCCATCATTGGAATATACAAGACAAGTTCTATAATGAAAAATTCCCACTAGTATATGAAAGTGACAAAATAAGAGACTCTCTATCATGAAGATCATGGTAACATTGTCACTTTCATATACTTTGAAGCACAAGTGTGGAAAAAGGATAGTAACATTGTCCCTTCTCCCTTTTTCTCTTTTTTTTGTTTGTGCCTTCTTTTTTTATGGCCTATTTTTTCATCCGGAGTCTCATCCCGACTTGTGGGGGAATCATAGTCTCCATCATCCTTTCCTCACATGGGACAATGCTCTAATGATGATCATCACACTTTTATTTACTTACAACTCAAGAATTACAACTCGATACTTAGAACAAAATATGACTCTATGTGAATGCCTCCGGCGGTGTACCGGGATTGCGATGAATCAAGAGTGACATGTATGAAAAATTAAGCATGGTGACTTTTCCACAAATACGATGTCAACTACATGATCATGCAAAGCAATATGACAATGATGATGCGTGTCATAATAAATGGAACGGTGGAAAGTTGCATGGCAATATATCTCGGAATGGCTATGGAAATGCCATAATAGGTAGGTGTTGGGGATATGACTACCAGGTATGACCCGCCCAGGAGGGGCCGGGTCAACTACAATGGCAGGTTACGTAAATGAAGCCCGAAGAGTATACAAGGTGACGGTTTACAATAAGGCTTATAATAGGCCCAAGCCCAGAGGCGGCTTAAGGCCCGTAAGTATAAACCGCCATGTATGAATAGACTTGTAATGCAAGGCATGTAAGAGATGTTACCGAGCCAGACACGTTGTATGAGCCGGCCGGGACTCTGTAGGCCGCAGGGCGTCAACCCGTGTATATAAGGGGACGACCCAGGGGCGGCTTAGGGAAAAAACAACAGATCGAGAGCCAAGCTAGCGTGTCCTTTGGTCATCGAAACCTAGCAATACCACATCAACTGGACTAGGCTTTACCTTCACCGCAAGGGGCCGAACCAGTATAAACCTCTCGTGTCCTTTGTCCCGATTTAACCCCTTTAAGCTTCCTAGTTGCGATGGCTCCACGACTAAGTCCTTTCACTAGGACATTTGCCGTGACAATTCCATGACAAGGATACGATGTGGGCCGGATGACCAAGAGTCGTTGTCACAAGCTCTACATCGATGATGCAGGCTGGGGCCCCGATGCCGGCTCAATTGAGTACGGGTACCGGGTCCCCTTCGGCGGAATCCACGTTTTCATCAGCCGGATCGGCGAGCCGGGCCCTAAGCCGGACATCTGCACCGACCTCATTGAGACGGCTCAGCGTGTGAGACCCGCCCAGACTCAGCCCGCCGTGAGGCGTGCCTTCGTGGGTTGCATCCATGGAGGGGAGCTTTCTGAAGGATCTGTGGATGGCGGTGAGACGGCCATCTACTCTGACAGTGGGCCGTCCACAGGTGAGACGGATTCATTGTATTAACTACAAGATGGCAGGCTTTCCGGACCCCTTTGAGCCGCCGAACAAAGCGGGGATCTTCATGACTGGCACACAGCCTGCTCAAAACTCTACGGTTGCGGCAGCGATAACCACCAGGTCAGCAGCGGCCGGGATAGGAGGCCCCGCGTGCCCGCCGACTCAGGTGCTGATGGATCTCATGGACAGGATGAAGACCCTGTTGACTGCCGTGGTTGATCCGGCAGATCAGGCTCAGCACGATGCGGAGGTGGCACGATTACGTGAGGAGTTAGCACAAGCTAAGGAAAACTTAGTGGCGGAGGACGTCGGCATGGCTGCGGAGCGGGCGACTCTGGATGCTAGAGCTCAGCAGCTTCAATCAGAGGCTTTTCCGCTCACGATGGACCTGAACGCATCAAACGAGGTCATGAGGAGAAGGCATCAGAAGACTCAGTCACGTTTGCCTCTGACTTACGATCATAGGAACCTCTTCCACACACCCGGGGCAGGTCCCAGTAACCCGCCGGAGGTGAACCGGATTGCAACACCCGGGGCTGGGGTGCCGATTCAGCCACGGACTATGGAACCCCCTCGCGTGAATACTGCTCCGCCTCATTATACACCGACACCACCGGGTCATTTTTCTAACCCTTTGGAGAATTTGATCGCTGCATCGGCACATTTGGCGGCTCTCCCGATGGAGGGCGACTATCCGACAGCGATCGAAATGCGAAGGGTCAGAGAACTTCTTCAGACGGCTCTGGCACAGCAGGAGGCATACTCTTATAGTCGAGACAGGATTCATTCAACCCCTCACCCAAGCCGGAGCCCGAGCTATAGCAGGCATATGGATTCAGCAGCCGTGTCAAGCAACGCCCAGCGCCGTAACCAGCCGCGCAGGCATGACCCGGCGCGTGATGGAGGTCTTAACTTGGTTGACCAGGATAGGATCCGCCAAGAGGCTGAGCTGGCGGTTCAACAGGCAACTGAGCAGGCGGCTCACCAAGCTTTTCTGGTTTATCCGATGACCTTTGTTGAAGCAGGTGTGGCCACAAGGAAAGGAGGTGTCCCTTGCTTGGTGTCGGCTCTGCGTAATGAGCGTTTGCCAAAGGATTTCAAGGGGCCTCGAAAGGTGCCTAATTACATAGCCGACTTACAGCCCGGGGCATGGACTGAAAGTTATGAGATGGACATGGAATTGCTGGAGGTCAGTGACGCAACAATAGCTAAGTACTTCACTATGATGCTGGATGGAACGGCCCGCACTTGGTTAAAGGGACTGCCCCTAATTCCATTGGTTCCTGGGCCGAGTTAAAGGCTTGGTTTATTCAGAACTTCAAAGATACATGCAAGCAGCCCATGTCGATTGTGGACTTGACTAATTGCAAGCAAGAAGAAGGTGAGTCCACGACCCATTGGGTGCGCCGGGTGAAGGAAATAATACATTTGTCTGATAAAATGGATGCCGGCTCCGCAGTCTTAATGTTGGAGAAAAATTGCCGTTTTGAACCTCTGAAACAGAAGCTAGGGCGGCTCAAGCGCGATTGCAATGACATGGGCCAGCTGATTGCGGCTCTAGTCAAATATGCCGATTCAGATAGTACCAAGAATCCTACGTCTGATAAAGAGAAGACATGGAAGGGAAAGAAGAATGGCAATGCTAAGGGTCTTCAGCATAACCCGGCAAATCAAGGAGGTAATAATAAACATAAGGCTGACAGCAGCTCGGAGTTTGTGGTGAATGCGCAAGGCAACAATCAACGACGTAAGGGGAGACCACCTCCTCGGTCAGGCGGGTCAGGTCCCACCCTCGAGCAGTTGCTAAATAAACCTTGTCCAAGACACGACACCCGGGAGAAGCCGGCCACCCATCTATGGAAAGACTGTACGATCATGAAGGCTTTCAAGAATTCTAACATGTTCGACGGTAATCATGGACCTGGCGGCGGCTCAGGCGGTGGCGGTTTTCATGGACAGGGCCCTCAAGGTAATCAAGGTGGTTACAATCAGCAATCTGGCCAAGGAGGTCAACAACAGCAATCCGGGTTTCAGAGTAACCCAAAGCAGCTAAGTAGTGGGCAGTATCATGTGTTCACCACTAGTTTATGCAAAAGGGACCAGAAACTCCATAAGAGAGCGGCCAACGCTGTTGAGCTGGCGGTTCCTCATTATTTGAGATGGTTTGAGCAGCCTATTCTGTGGAATAGGGAGGATCACCCTCCCCGGGTTGACAATCTGGGTCATTTGGCTTTGGTGGTGGCGCCTCAGGTTGGTGGATATAAATTCACTAAAGTACTCATGGACGGAGGCAGTAGCATCAACATCCTCTATTATGAGACGTTCCGTCGCATGGGGTTGACTGACAAAAGTCTTAAGACGTCCAACACTGTTTTTCATGGAGTGGTGCCTGGTAAGTCGGCATACCCAGTGGGTAAGATTGAGCTGGAGGTAACTTTTGGAGATGAGCATGATTGCAGGGCTGAGAAATTAACCTTTGAGGTGGTCAAAATCAATAGCCCGTATCACGCCCTGTTTGGATGACCGGCTTATGCAAAATTCATGGCATGGTCGTGTTATGTTTATCTGCAGCTCAAGATGCCGGGTTATAAAGGTACTATCATAGTACATGGAAGTCGGAAGGTAGCCTAAGAGTGTGAGGAAGGTGATGGTGCTTACGCAGAATCTGTTTGCGCGACGGAGGAGTTAAAGTTCTACAAAGACAATGTTGACCCGACAGACATGACATCTTTGAATAAGCCAACTACTGAACATGAGTCGGCGCTGAAGTTTAAGTCAGCTGACGATACCAAGATGATTGTTTTTGTGCCTAGCAACTCATCCGAACAATTTATTATCAGTGCTAATTTGGATCCCAAATAGGAAGGCGCGCTCATCAAGTTCATCTGTGAGAACTAGGACATCTTTGCATGGAAGCCTTCTGACATGCCGGGTGTACCGAGAGAACTCGCTGAGCACACTCTCAATATTGATCCAAAGTTTAAGTCGGTCAGGCAGTTTCTTCAGCGGTTCAACGAGGAAAGGCGCAAGGCTATTGGAGAAGAGGTGGCCCGGCTTTTGGCAGCCGTGTTCATTATTGAAGTCTTTCATCCAGAGTGGTTGGCTAACCCAGTGCTCGTGCTTAAAAAGAACGGCACCTGGCGTATGTGTGTGGACTACACGGACTTAAACAAATCTTGTCCGGCTGATCCTTTTGTTCTACCTTGTATTGATCAAATCATTGATGCTACGGCAGGTTGTGAGCGTTTGAGCTTTTTGGATGCTTATTCTGGTTACCATCAGATCAACATGGCAGTTAAGGACCAGGAGAAGACAACTTTCATTACTCCATTTGGAGCCTTTTGCTATGTGTCCATACCTTTTGGGTTTAAGAGTGCCCAGGCGACTTATCAGCGGTGTGTTCAGAACTGTCTTCACAATCAGATTGGGCGTAATGTTCATGCTTATGTGGACGATATAGTGGTGAAATCCAGAGAGAAGGAAACCTTGACAGATGATTTGAAGGAAACATTTGATAACCTCCAGGTCTACAAGATGATTCTTAACCAGGCCAAGTGCATTTTTGGAGTACTGGCGGGCAAGCATTTGGGTTTTTTGGTGTCTAACAGAGGCATTGAGGCTAACCCGGAGAAAATCAAGGCGATTACGTCTTTGGCTAAGCCGGCGTGCATCAATGACGTTCAGTGGCTGGCGGGTCGTGTTGCATCTTTAAGCCGGTTAGGTGAGAAGGCTATGCTGTTATATCAAATGATGAAGAAGACGGATGATTTTGTTTGGAGTGATGCTGCTAACACTGCCTTTGAAGATCTAAAAAGACAGCTCGCTGAGCCGCCGGTTCTTGCTGCTCCCGTTGATAAGGAGCCACTGTTGTTATATGTGGCTGCTAACACACGTGATGTTAGTGTGGCCATTGTTGTAGAGTGCAAAGAGGCTGGCAAGGAATATCTGGTTCAACAGCCAGTTTACTACGTCAGTGAGGTGCTCATTGAGTCCAAACAAAGATATCCACATTGGCAGAAACTTGTTTATGGGGTGTTCATGGTGAGCCGGAAGCTTAAGCATTACTTTCAGGGTCATCCTATCACTGTGGTTAGCTCTACTCCTTTAGGAGATATTATTCAAAATAGAGAAGCCACGTGACGAGTCGCCAAGTGGGCCATTGAACTTGGGTCTCATGGTTTAAAGTATGTGCCACGTACTGCATCAAATCTCAAGCATTGGTGGACTTGATTAACGATTGGACGGAGTTGCAGATACCTGAAGAGAAGCCAGACAACACATATTGGACGATTCATTTTGATGGGTCCAGTCAATTGGAAGGCTCGGGGGCTGGAGTTGTTTTAACTTCCCCTCGAGGTGACAAATTTTGTTATGTGTTGCGGTTGATGTTTCCTTGTACTAACAACGCAGCTGAGTATGAGGCCTTACTCCATGGTCTTCGGATGGCTAAAGAAATGAGTTTAAGCCGGGTAAGGTGCCTTGGCGACTCAAATTTGGTGGCTCAGCAAGTATCAGGCAAGTGGGACTCCAAGGATCCTCTCATGGCGGCTTATCGCCGTGAGGTTGACGTTGTTGCTGGACACTTCAAGGGTTATCAAATGGAGCACATTGACCGCAGAAAGAACGAAGCAGCTGATGCTTTAAGCCGGTTGGGATCTCAGCGTAAGCCGGTGCCGCCTAACACTTTTTTAGATATTCTGCATAACCCTTCTGTCAAGTTGCCTACAGAGGAAGAGTTGGTTGTTCCAGACCCGGAAGCACAATTGGTGGCGGCTCTTCATGTCATTCCAGATTAGACAGTGTCGTACTTGGCTTATATGACCCGGGACGAGTTGCCGGAGGATGAGACCTTGGCTAGACAGATAACCCGGTGGTCTATGTCAATGACAATTTCCAATGGTGAGTTGTATCATCGCAGTGTCACCGGAGCATTTCAACGTTGTGTCTCTCCTGAAGAAGGTCAAGAAATTCTTCGTGAGATCCATGAAGGAGATTGTGGCCATCATGCCGGTTCAAAGTCTCTCGTGGCCAAAGCTTTCCGTCATGGTTTTTACTGGCTAACGGCTCACGCCGATGCAGAGGATCTGGTCAGTAGGTGTGATGGGTGTCAAAAATTCGCACGACGGGCGCACATGCCGGCTCAGGAATTGCAGATGATTCCAATTACTTGGCCGTTTGCAGTCTGGGGGCTTGATATGGTTGGACCTTTCAAAAGATCCAAATATAAAAAGACGCACCTTTTGGTGGCAGTGGACAAATTCACAAAGTGGGTTGAGGCAGAGCCAGTTAGTAAGTGTGATGTGGCCATGGCGGTTCAATTCATGAAGAAAGTGATCTTTCGTTTTGGCTTTCCACACAACATTATCACTGACAATGGCACTAACCTGTCCCAAGGAGCTATGGAAGAATTCTGTCAATGGGGACATATCCGGCTTGATGTTTCATCAGTAGCTCACCCCCAATCCAATGGTCAAGCTGAAAGAGCGAATCAGGAAATCCTGAAAGGTCTAAAACCCCGGCTTATGATCCCTTTACAATAGATGCCGGGTTGTTGGGTGGAAGAGTTGCCCTCTGTGATATGGAGCATCAATACTACCCCTAAACAGGTCTATGGCTTATACACCTTTCTTCATGGTTTATGGAGCAGAAGCAGTCCTGCCCAGTGACATCCGTCATGACTCACCCCGAGTGGCGGCTTATGTTGAAGCTGATAACGAACAAGCCCGTCAGGATGCACTTGACCTATTAGATGAAGAACGTGACTTGGCAGCAGCCCGCTCAGCGATTTACCAACAGGACATGCGCCGTTATCACAGCCATCGGGTTAAGTCAAGAACCTTTCAAGAAGGTGATTTGGTGCTCCGGCTCATCCATGATCAGTCTGATGCGCACAAGCTATCCCCACCTTGGGAAGGACCCTTTGTGATCAGCAAGAACTTGAATAACGGGTCATACTACCTTATCGATGTTCGAGAGCACAAAGACTCACCTAAGTCGGAGGAGGAGACCCGACAGCCGTGGAATATTGCTCATCTTCGGCCTTACTACACTTGAGCCACCGGCTCTCATAATGTACATACTTTGACATAGTATATATTATGATAAAGTAATAAAGCAGGACCTTTGTCCTTTTCATCCTTAATGATCACATGTCTTTGTTATTCTAATGATAAAACGACCAATTGGGGGCTAGTCGTATTCGAATTCAGCTTAACCCTCTTGGTCCGGCTCATGATCGTATTCGAATTTAGCCGTTAAACCTCATGATCACTAGGGGGCTTCCTCTTCAAACATAGGTCGTATTCGAACCAAAGAGAACATAGCTGTCGTTACCCTCTTGATCGACGCAAAGCCAAACTCACTAGGGGGCTTCTTGATCATATCCGAATCATAGCTTAACCCCTTTTGGGTCCGACTTGGATTGTATTCAAATCAGGGTCATTAAAAACCTCTCAAGGTCATTTGGGGGTTTCCTGTTCAAACATAGGTCGTATTTGAACCAAAGAGAACATAGCTATCGGTACCCTCTTGATCGGCGCAACGCCAAAGCCACCGGGGGCTACATGATCGTATTTGAATCCTAGCTTAACCCTTTTGGTTTGGTTCACTGATTGTATTCAAATCAGAAGCCTCCAAATCTTTCTTGGTTCTTGATTTACATTGTTTGAAAGATAATCTTTTGTTTTTATGGTTTTTGTTGTCTAAAAATCTCACTGTAAGTATGGTTTCAATTTAAACCGGCTTGGTTCTTTGACAATGAATTGCCAGTGTATAACAGTCATCCTGCATATGGAAGTATTGGCTTCTAAAAAGATTGGGTTGTCACCCTTACTGTTTGTGTCACATAAGCCGGCAGTCCAGATTCAAGAACACATGTATGATATGGTCGTTTAAAATTCATAAACAGACTTATCTGTGTTTTCTTTAATCAAAGACTTCCCCTTTTATTTATCCTTACATCTAGCCTTGATTATACCGTTATGTTACTCTCCATAGTTATGTATTGAGTGTTTTGACCCGTCCGGTGACAAACCGCCAGGGCAGTTTTTCATCTTTTACATACAGGAACAGATTCAAACGTTACAGATATGGTAAAGGATGTAAAGCATATGTTGACATGGCGGATAAAAGCGTTGTACGCAACACAATATGCACGATGGCATTGGAAGAACATGAAGTTTTAAGCTAAGCCTACTACAAGGCATTTGGAGCCCAAAAGGGTAATTCTGTTTTTCTCCTGAGCAGATCTTAAACTAAAGCCGGTTCATCAAATCTTGGCTGGGTTGTTTGATGGTTACGACTCATCCCTTGCCATTTCATCCTCCTCCACCACTCGAAAATTGGGCTTGGACCAGTCAAAGCCATGAAGAGCGACGAACTCCGCTTCATCGTCAATCAAACCAGACGAGTCAATTTCCGGGGCAAAGGTGTGCTGGCGAACCGGCGGGATTAGATCTGTCACTTTATACTAAGGAGTCGCCATCTTTTTATTTTCAGCATCAAAACCCGGCTGATACTTATCAACATTGGTCTCGTCACCAAGGATGGTAGCATGAGGACGAATTTCCTGCACGCAAGCAGCAAAATCTTCTTGGTCAAACGGAGTCCCATCTTCCTTAAAGCTGGGATACCCCTTGGCTACATCCGCCGGGTCTAGCTTCGGCATCCAGACTTTGGAATAGCTTAGAGCAGTTAGGGCTCTGGCTCTCGCACAGGACCGCTTGACTTCTTGGAATCTGGCGGGTAAGATAGATAACTTCTTCAAGACGTCACTCAAAAGGTTTGGTCCTTGGTTGGCTGAGGAGATAATCGCAAGAGCCCATTGAGCTCTAGTATATAGTTGGTCCACCAGGGTGTAAACCGCCTTGAGCTTTATCAGGCTGTTTTGGCTCAGATTGCTGCTCCGTGGACCTATGAGGTATTCCCAAAGGTTAAGCAGGCGGCATACATTATGATGGCAAAAATAGAGCTTAAGTAAATAATATGAGAACTCACCAAAGATTGCAGAGACCATCTGAGACACGCGGCTTTTTAAATCGGTGAGTTCAGTGGTAACTTCTACCTCTTGAGCACTGCGTTGGTTTTCCCCGAAGAGGAAAGGATGATGCAACAAAGTAGTGTAAGTATTTCCCTCAGTTTTTGAGAACCAAGGTATCAATCCAGTAGGAGGCTACGCGCGAGTCCCTCGCACCTGCACAAAACAAATAAATCCTCGCAACCAACGTAAATAGGGGTTGTCAATCCCTATAGGGCCATTTACGAGAGTGAGATCTGATAGATATGATAAGATAATATTTTTGGTATTTTTATGATAAAAGATGCAAAGTAAAATAAAGGTAAAGTAAATAGCAAAGGAAATAACTAAGTAGTAGGAGATCAATATGATAAAGATAGACCCAGGGGCCATAGGTTTCACTAGTGGCTTCTCTCAAGAGCATAAGTATTCTACGGTGGGTGAACAAATTACTGTTGAGCAATTAACAGAATTGAGCATAGTTATGAGAATATCTAGGTATGATCATGTATATAGGCATCACGTCCGAGACAAGTAGTCCGACTCCTACCTGCATCTACTACTATTACTCCACTCATCGACCGCTATCCAGCATGCATCTAGAGTATTAAGTTAAAAACAGAGTAACACTTTAAGCAAGATGACATGATGTAGAGGGATATACTCATGCAATATGAAGAAACCCCCATCTTGTTATCCTCGATGGCAACAATACAATACGTGCCTTGCTGCCCTTACTGCCACCAGGAAAGGACACCGCAAGATTGAACCCAAAGCTAAGCACTTCTCCCATTGCAAGAAAGATCAATCTAGTAGGCCAAACCAAACTGATAATTCGAAGAGACTTGCAAAGATAACCAATCATACATAAAAGAATTTAGAGAAGATTCAAATATTGTTCATAGATAGACTTGATCGTAAACCCATAATTCATCAGTCTCAACAAACACACCGCAAAAAGAAGATTACATTGAATAGTTCTCCACAAGAGAGGGGGAGAACATTGTCTTGAGATCCAAAAAGAGAGAAGAAGCCATCTATCTACTAAATATGGACCCGTAGGTCTGAGGTGAACTACTCACACTTCATCGGAGAGGCTATGGTGTTGATGTAGAAGCCCTTCGTGATCGATGCCCCCTCCGGCAGAGCTCCGGAACAGGCCCTAAGATGGGATCTCATGGATACAGAAAGTTATGACGATGGAATTAGGGTTTTGGCTCCATATCTGATTGTTTGGGGGTACGTGGATATATATAGGAGGAAGGAGTACGTTGGTGGAGCAACAGGGGGCCCACGAGGGTGGAGGGCGCACCTGGTGGGGGTAGGTGCGCCCCCTACCTCGTGGCCTCCTGTTTTATTTCTTGACGTAGGGTCCAAGTCTCCCTGATCTTATTCGTTGAGAAAATCACGTTTTTGAAGGTTTCATTCCGTTTGGACTCCGTTTGATATTCCTTTTTCTTCGAAACCCTAAAACAGGCATAAAACAACAATTCTGGGCTGGGCCTCCAGTTAATAGGTTAGTCCCAAAAATAATATAAAAGTGGATAATAAAGCCCAATAATGTCGAAAATAGTAGATAATATAGCATGGAGCAATCAAAAATTATAGATATGTTAGAGACGTATCAGTAACCTCTTTGAGAGCCGCCTCGGTCGTTTCAGCACGCTGTGTCAGCAAGGTTTTTTCATCGGCCCAAGATTTTTTCTCTACATCAAAACTGGTCTTCAGTTCTCTACTTCAGATAGGCTCAACTGGAGTTTGGATTCGGTATTCTTTATCTCAGTCTCTTGAGCCGCCAACCGGGTTTTCGCATCAGCTAGTTAAGAATCCAAGTCAGTTATGGCGGTCTGCAGACATGCATAGGTCTGTCAGAGTTTATTCCAATAGAGGTCATTATGATTAAAGTCCCAAGTATTTTGCAAAGCAACACCACTCGGCACTTGGGGGCTAATGTCTGCCAAAGCAATTTTTAAATGCAGAAATGAGTCTTCTAAAAAGTCCCAAGTGTTTTACAGGTAACAACTCTTGGCACTTGGGGGCTAATGCATGATATTCAGAAAGTTTTTCCTCTTAAGCCGGATAACAATATTAGTTTGGACTGGGTCAACAAAGTTATGAAGTTAAGTACCGGCTCATTCATGATGAATTAAGCCAGCCCTTAGGGACTACAGGTAATATTATGCTCATCAACCTATATCACAAGTCTACAAACCATTCAAGTTTATCATAATTAGGAGACTTGGGGGGCTGGTAGAGCAGATAAACTAATGAAAGCCGGAGAACATACCTCATATTTTAGTTGCAGCTGTTTGACCATCTCAATTTCAGAGTCACGGCTGGAATGCACATGACTAAGGTAGCCAGATAGCACATCACTAATACCCAGGTGAGCATAGTGAGAGATGTCAAACCGCACTTTTTGCTTTTCCATAACCTCTTGCTTAGCGGAGTGTCTGGCTAGCACAATTGGATTGCTCGGTTCAACAAATCTACTACCAGTGATTAAAACGTCACTGTCATAAGTCGCCGGCGGGTTAGCTGAGCTTGACGGTTCAACAATAGATGGGTTGAGAACAGTTTCGTCAACAGACGGCTCAGGAGGATCTATTTGAATGTTGATAGCAGGGTCTTCTAGTGCTTCAGGTTGTCTCGGGACAGGAGTTGGCAGTGCCGGTTCAGCGGCTTCCGGGTTTTCAGTCGGCTTAACCACCCTGGCCTACTTGGGTTTTGCTTGACCACTAAGAGGAATTTGATGAGTCAGTATAATGATGCAGACTTAAAGATGCAGAAGAAGAATAATTATCTTTACCCAGGGGCAGTCTTGAAAGCCAGAAGTTGAGTTTGTGAAGAATCACCAAAAGAACGAGAGACCTCCTGCAAAAGTGAAATCACAATTAAAAAGAGCAATGAAATAGATTCATTGATAAAGGCAAAAGTCAAAGGTGAAAGAAATCTCATTCTGGCATTTCCGAAAGTTTTCGGTAAGCCGGAGGGCAGTTCATTGTCGTCACTGGTCCGGGTCTGACGGCGGCTCTCATGTTGCTGTTTTTTCAAAAGAAAATGAGGATCCAAATAAGCCAAATGGTGTGAAAACCTTACTTTTCGGGTTACCAGTCGAGGTTTCTGTCTTGGCAAAGGTTCTGAGTCGGAGGAAATAGTTACCTCTTCTTCTACTACTTGGCTGGCCCCCGTGTCATCCTGGCAATAGTTAGTGTCAATAAGGTTGTTAAAAAGCAGGCCAAGAGAGTCAAGGGCTACCTCCGACTCAGAGGCGTCATCCAGCTTGAGGAGATCAGAAGCGGTTGGTTTCTTTTTGGATTTTCTGGTGGTCTTCTTTGCGGCTATTGCGGCGGCTCTAGCTTTTTTGGCGGCCTCACGATCATATTTGACTTTCCAAAAGTCAGATTTGGCCCGTAGGCAAATAACAGGTTGAAACATCATGCAAGTGCTTAACTACTAAAGAAAAAAGGAGTCAAGAGGATTTACCTCTGGTGCCGGGTTAAGTTTGCAAAAAGGATTCAATCCTACTTTACTGCGGTCTTCATATTTACTGTTTACAAGGGTAGTTGACATTTCAACGATGGCTTCTTCAGTCAGACGTAGAGAGCTATAACGCAACAGATTGTCTGCTCCTCCGGTGTAATTGTACATTAAGTCAGGACAACGGCTCAGAGGGATGATCTGCCATGCGATCCAATAGCGGATCAAGTCAACACCAGTTAAGCCGTTTCCCAGCAAAGCTTGAACACTTTTGATGGTTGGGATGAGCTTCTTACGTTCAGCGGCAGAAAGCTTGTCAGGGAGTGAAAACTTAGCGTCAAGACGCTCCACGCGATAACCCGTCATTGGTTTTTCATTAGCTGGCAACGTTTCTTTGCAGTAAAACCAATTTTGGTTCCAATCCTTGGGATGGCTTGGCAAGACTACTAAGGGAAAGACAGCATCCCGTCTGCGCTGAATCGAAATTCCACCAAGTTCCAAGCTGGGGCCGTTGGTGTATTCATTCTGGCGGTTTAAATAGAAATACTCTCTGAAGAGTTCAACAGTAGGTTCTTCTTGAAGATAAACCTCGTAGAGAACTTGGAAATTGCAGATATTTGATATGGAATTGGGTCCAAGATCTTGTGGATGAAGCTTGAAAAAGTGCAGAACATCTCTGAAGAATTTTGAGCCTGGCGGTGAAAAACCCCGGGTCATATGGTCGGTAAAGACGATGACTTCACCATCTTTGGGTTGAGGTTTTTCTTCGGCCGGGTCAGGGGCGCGATAGGACATAATGTTCTTCTCTGGTAAATACCCAATGGTGACAAAATCCTTCAAAGTGTCATCAGTGACTGTGGAAGGGACCCAGTTGTAGATTGTTGTCGTCTTTGGCGGCATGGTGAAAAAGGACAAGCTAAAAAGAAAGTAATTTGCCGGTTCAAGTTAATTGGTGGAATCACAGGTTAATGATCGCAATACAGATGAGTAATGGCGGCTTAAGTAAGGGCTAATGATATATGAAGGAAAAATGAGCTGGCACGATAAGCCGCCATGACTAAAGGTATTCAAAAGTTGCCAGCGACAAAAAATTGGCTAAGTACTGAGATAAACAAGTTTCACAGGCTATTGCTATTATTTTGGATCAAGATTGTTCAAAAAAGGAAAATAAATCTAGACCTAAAAAACCAGTACAGAGGAGTTCATCAGTTCTAAGGAGGCCTTTGTACAAGAAAAGGGGATCTACTAGCATCTAAAATGGATGCAAAACAGCTACCGCATGAGTTCCATACTTCTTTTAGATCAAAAGAGGATGCGGTGGAGAAACTACGAAGAATCTGTGATGAACAGTGAAGAACACAGAAGAACTTGCAAACCCTAAAGCATATCTAAGGTGCGGAAAAGCAAAAACTTACGGACGCAGATCTACTACTGTCGTGGAATTGTCACGGCAGATGTCCTAGTGTGAGGACTTAGTCGTGAGGCCAACGCATCTTTGTAGTAGCTTGAGAGGGGTTGAGAGGAATCGAGAGACGCAACACAAGACAAATATTTAGACAGCTTCGGGCCCCGGGAAACATCATCCGGATATAGCCCTACATGTTGTTTGTGGCTAGATCTCATTATGCTCATGAGAGAGTCGCTGCATAAGCCGGCTCTCCTCTAGTTGTGTCTAGCCTTAGCTATTTTTCTGTCCCTCTTGGGGTGCCCTGCCCCTCCTTATATATGCTGAAGGGGCGGGTTACATGACTAGTCCTAGTAGGATTAGGATTAATCTATTACAAGTGGAGTCCTAGTCTTGCTTCCTTTGCAGGAGAATATTCCTTATGTCTTCCTCTTAAGCCAGCCCACCAGAGTATAAACCGGCATGCTGGGCCTTGGGCCTTGTCGTCCGTCTGACCCGCCGTTAGGGCCATCCGTGAGTCGCCAGTTTCGTGAGTCGCCACTTTGGCGGGTTACCAATGAAAATGCCAAGCCCGGTCGGGTCATACTTCCAGCCAGGTCATACCGCGGGGCATATCCCCGACATTAGCCCCCCAGTTTAATTTGGATTTATCCATGTTAAACTGATCTGGTAAAATAAACACAAGAACAAACTTGATAGGTTGTGCCCTGGGTTAAATATTTTCCTGAAACGGCACCTGATCATCTTTAAGTCCTTGTCATTTCCTCCTGGATGCATACTTAAGATCTTATAGCAAATCTCTTTTAACAGATATGTACAAACCTTACCAATGCAAAAATCCAGGCACTTATTCTAAAAAATCCGGGTCAATGGGCCAGCTTCATAACCAATTTGCTGACATTGGCTCTTGTAGAGAAATAGTATAAGAAATGATCCATTTGAGTCGGGCTTCAATGCTCTGACTTGACAAAAATATTAGTCTTGAAATATTCAACTGATATTCAGCCGGCTTAAAGATGTAGATCTTGCCGATTTATGATTGCCAAAATTGTCGGATTATAAATAAATGATGCCGGGTCATGATTGTTGCTGATGCCAGGTTAATCTTATGATGACACCAAGTCATAAACTTTGCAGATTTCTCCGATAATAATATAATACCTGATTTGCTCGAAACTAAGAATTTGAAGTTATTCCTCCCTTATATGCATATCTCCTGTAGCCCCCAAGTGTCGGGTTGTCATGCTTGCAGCAAACTGGGACTTGTAATTGCCTTATGTTCATAAAAATTTCAACCAGTGTAGCCCCCAAGGGCCGGGTCATTATGCAGTAATGAGCAGGGACTTTGTAAATATGATCATGTAATCTTGAGCAGCAACATGTAGCCCCCAAGGGCCGGCTCAGTAAGATATCATTGAGCTGGGACTTTGTATATTCTTCATTGATAATAACATCATATGATGTAACCTCCACCATGGGGCTTGAACCCACGTCCATAAGGTTAAGAGATTTGTACTCTACCAACTGAGTAGTGGATCTTTCAATATAATGGATTGAGGCTTGTGTACCTTGAATTTGCAACCTGAGCAATTGGTAGCCCCCAAAGGCCAGCTCATTACAATGTGATGAGTCGGGTCTTCAATAAGTTGGGCAAAAAATGACTTTGCATTAGCCCCCAAGTGCCATGGTGCATGCTGGCAGTGACATGGGACTTACATATTTGATGTAATCTCAATTTAAATAATGTAGCCCCAAGTGTCGGGTTGTAAACCTGCAGCGACTCGGGACTATTCCTTTTATTGTAGAATAAATCATATCTATTGATAAAATAATAGCCATTGCGCCAAAGTGACTTTGAATACCTCATTTGTTGATAAGTAAACCCGGAGTTTAAATACCCGGCGGCTCTTGGCCGATGACGATTTAATATGCCTCCATTGTAAACCGGCGGAATTTTTATAACTCGGCGGCTTATAGACTTTGAGAAAATCAAGAATTGATAACCCATTTGAGACACCAATTTTAATATTTGATGATGGGCTGGAACTTTAATCATTTATGTAAGTCATAGCTCTATAAATCCTGCACAGAGTTTAAATAACATATATCCTGGCGACTTAACATCAAAAGCCAGGGCGGGTAACCACCCAAATGTAGTCTTATCCTGCACACAAGTAGATCACAAGATCCCTTGGCAGTTTACCGCGGGGCGGGTCATAATATCCCACATATAACCATTGTGATATTGAATTTGTACTGCCGGTAGGGGTGGACTAACGAGCAGCTCGGCTCATTAAGCTCGTACTCGTTAAGCTCGTGCTCGTTAAAAAGATTAACAAGCAGAAAACCCTGCTCGGCTCGGCTCGTTTGAAGCTCGTTAAGCTCGTGAGCGCTCGCGAGTGCTCGTTAACAGATTATAATGTGTTACGATATATATGATGAATGTGTAGGTGAGGTTTCCAAGACGAAATATGGTGACTATAAAAAGAAATGCAGTAGTTTGTTGCCTCATATGTCGATTAGATTGAATATATGGGCTGAGGTGCTATAAAAGTTTGTCACGTAAGATGAAAATATGTATTGTGTTGTTACTAACAAGCTTAATGAGCTGCTCGTGAAACTTATTAGCTCGCTTGTTAAGCTTAACGAGCTGAAATCAATGATTGGCTTTGTTCATTAAGAAGCAAGCTATGAGCTTAACGAGCCGAACTATCGAGCGCTCTTTAAGCTCACGAGTTACGAGCTTTTGGTCCAGCCCTAACTGCCGGTTTACATGACCTGTGCAGTAAGGGTGATAGCCCAATCCTTAGAAGCCAATACTTCCAAATATATGATGATTGTCACATGCTGGCGACTTATCGTCCAAAGCTAAGCCGGGTTTAAACGAAACCACACTTATACTTAGATCTAAACAAAATAGTCTCAAGACAAAACCAAAGATTGTTTGCAAAAAAACTTAAACAAAATAAAAAATCGAGGTTTCTGATTCGAATATGATCAGTAAACCGTTCCAAAGGGGTTAAGCTAGGATTTGAATACGATCATGTAGCCCCCCAGTGGCTTTGGCGTTGCGCCGATCAAGAGGGTACCGACAGCTATGTTCTCTTTGGTTCGAATATGACCTATGTTTGAACAGGAAGCCCCCAAATGACCTTGAGAGGTTTTTAACGACCCTGATTCGAATATGATCCAAGTCGGACCCAAAAGGGGTTAAGCTATGATTCGAATACGATCAAGAAGCCTCCTAGTGAGTTTGGCAGTGTGTCGATCAAGAGGGTACTGATAGCTATGTTCTCTTTGATTCGAATACGATCTATGTTTGAACAGGAAGCCCCCAAATGACCTGTAAATGTGGCTATGAGCCAGATCAAAAGGTAATCATAGCTTAGCTCAATAATCCGGAAGCCCCCAAGTGATATATTTCTGAGCTGTGCTCGTCGCGTGCCTATGTTTGAGTTGTGCTGTGCAACAAACTCTCTTTTGTCCCTGTAATTTTTTCTGAAAACTCGAACTTGCGAGAGATGAATTATTTTTAAACCGGACTTTCAAACTGGATATTTAGAGCTACAGGTTTACCTTGAGCCGGATTGTAAACCGAAGCATCATTGTGAGCCGGAAATTTTCTGACGGCCTTTAAATTTTTACCAATATGGCGATAGCCTCCGGGACCGGGTTATCTACCCTCCAATGACCCGGAGTTCTGGATTATTGATACTGGCCAATTTCGCCGAGTCATGCCATTGTAGCTCCCGAGTCTCAAGGCGACTCGAAGAGTTGTCTTGAGATTCTTCATATTTGACCGTGATATAAACCGGTATGAGTCAGTCAACAGCTCAGTGATATAACTTGTCGTGCATTTGAAGAACTTGCAAGTCAGAGTAATTGCTCTTTTAAATAAAAGAAATATATAATATAAAAATATATACTGGATGGATTTCACCTGATATGTTAAAACAGAGATTATCCACTGCGGAGTTGATGATCACCATGGTGAAGCTGAAATCAATCATGAGCGAGTCGGCCACGGAAAACAGACAGATGAGTCGGCCGCAGCGTTGTAAGCCGGTGCGGACGAGCAAGTTGTCCTCCTTGTTGTAAGCCGGTGTGTATGCGTGAACCGGCCGCAAGAGCGGACGGGCGAGTCGTCCGTGGCGTTGTAAGCCGATGCGGTCAAGCGAGTCAATCGCAGGCATGATAAGCCGTGCGGACGGCGAATCAATCGTGATATTTGGAAACGGCACGAACGCGGGCGAGTCGACCGCGGGCGCGGACAACGAGTTGGTCGCGTGTGTTGATGTAGCGGGGGCGGCAACTTGCGCAGGACGAGCGCTGGTGTAAAAATAATATTTGCTCACGCCCTTTTTGCGACACCTTTTTATAAAGAATAATGGTCCTGATTTGTTCGGACGCTATGGTAGGAACCAGTGAGTAGGGGCGGCTCAACAAAATTGACCCGTGATTCAATACAGCCCCGGCGGCTTACCGCGGCAGGGGTGGCTCATCGTGGCCCTGGTAGCTCAACGCAGGGTCGGCGCTTTGGAAGTACGGCGGTTCAGGAGCAAGGGGAGACCACCGCGGTGGGCGGCTCAGGCTCAATGCGGCACGTCCGTGGCCGCGTCCGTGGCCGGACCCTTGACATCAATTATTTTATTTCACAGTGACAAACCGCCCTTGGTTGAACTATGATAACATCATGCACTAGCGATCGTGCCTCCTTTTTGATGGCAGATTACGCTCCAATTTGACTGAACTTTCATCTACTGCCACATTGGTGAATAACATGCTCTCGGTCAATCGTAGAAACGCTTTTACAAACTGCACAGTTGCACAAATATCATACTGATAAGTAATCCTCCAATTACTATAGTGGTGAAACAGACTTCAGACATACACAACATTCCGGTCTTTTACTGGAAAAGCCAAATTCCTTCCTCCAGATGTGTGAAGCGGCAGATAGTCTTCAGCTTCTTGTATTTAGAGGCGGATACGGCAGAGGGGCGCTGGCGACTTGGCCAGGCGGCGTCGACGGCTTTTGACACGGATCCACGGGTCACAACAGCGGAAGTGGCTAGAAGTGAGTCGTTCAGCCGGTCCGGCTCAGTGAGGGTCCATGTGAAGAGGCGCCGCAGCGAGGCGGGTCAATAGCCTGCCTCAGGGCAGCTCGCAGACAAGGACTGACCAGCGAGGCGGCGACTTGCCATGCGAGGCCACAGAGGAACAGATCGGGTCATGGCCTTCCTTTTTTTCGAAACGTTTTTTTTATTTTTTTTAATGGCCTTCCTTTTGGTAATTGAAGAACTGAACCATTCCTACTACTAGTATCTTCACGTACCAGTACTAGTTGCAGGCTTAATCAGAGCAATGATTAAAAAACGAATTCTGGACCTTGTCGGAGTAGAACTATAATAGTATTTCTTGATTCCCAAACGAGAGTAATTTTCCATCAATCCTCAGGAGCCCACCATGCAACAACTGTCTCTTGAGAAAAATTCACTATAGATCACTTAACTTGAGCCGGCTGACTCTTAAGTACCACTATTTTAAAATACCCGAAATACAGTCCATGTACTTGCACAGGGGGTTCATTTTGGTCAGTATATACGAATTGAGCTATGTATTTGCTGACTTGGCCGAGTCAGCCGTTGCCATCTGTGCTTTGACCGCCACATGTGCAGCACCTGTCGGAGGGGCGTTAATACTAGATGGCTGGAGGGTTTATTTGCAAATGCGCGCACCTGGTCATTAAACGTCCCGCACCCTGGTCGGACCGCACCTGGTCGGACCGCACCGGGTCGCTCTCTCCTCTCTGCTCCTGCACCCTCTCTGCTCATCGTTGCTGCCGAGGTCGGACGTCGTCGGCGTCGACGATGGCTCGATGAGCACGTCGTCGGACGCTGAGCCGCCGCCGTCCACGTCGTTCGGGAGGGGCCTGCGTGACGTGCCTCTTGCTCCTTCGCGTCGCCGTGATGATGCCTCGCCGCCCCTGTACGGTACGTCGCCGTCGCCAGCAACTCCTTTGCTCGATCTGTGCAATTTAGCTCCCGTAAAGAGTTCTTGGCCGCATCAATTGCGCGTACGAGCTAGGGTTTGGCCGTTCGTTCTACTCTCTAACGGATTGGGTGTGGGGTGGTAGGGTTTAAGCAGTTTGTGAAGATCTTTCTGACAGGCCAAAAATAGGGTTGTGTCATGGGGGGTTTGCAGTAGATGGCCATGTTTGCAGAGATCTGGAGTGGTTATGGTTCTTCCCCCCCCCCCAAATTTTTCTTTTAGTGTCAGAGTGTTAATTGGTTCTTTCTCTCCCCATCAGTAGGGTTTAAGCAGTAAAGTTTGCTTTTAGTGTCAATTGGAACAAAAATTGATGTAATTTGCAATTACATTGTGTCAGATTAACCAAAGATGGTTGCTTTTCGATCATACATTTGTTAATTGGAGCCATGAATCTCTGTTTTTCTTTCTAAAAAAGTAAAAAGTCTGAATCTTTGAACTGTAGTCTGAAATGTCTGAATCTCTCTGTAGTCTGAAATGTCTAAACTTTTTCAACTTGATTGTTTTGCAGGTCACTTAAGCAACCACTTCTCTGTTGAGGTCATACATGGTGGCTACTTTCTGTGTGCTAGCAAGCATAGGGGTTATCACAAAGGTCACTCCATTTGGTATGATTACTGTGACATAGATAATTAGACACCTAATGTTGTTGCTAGTCTAGTGGAGGAAATTGGATATGAGTTTGAGGGCAGGATCAGGGCTTATTGATGTGTTCCTGGATTGACAGTGTATAAGATTGGATTAAGGGAGATCAAGATAGGGGACAACACTATGATAGAAAACATGAAGGATTGTATTCTAAATGGCAACCACTTCCATCAGATATTTCTTGATCATGATGAGAGCATGAGATCATATATTTCTGTTGTTCAAGTCCACTCTGATGATGAGGATCCACCAATTGTCAGGTTCAGTGGCATTAGGCCAAAGAAGGAGAATGCCCACCAGCAGCAAGCAGAGCAGACACAACAGCAGCAAGAGGAGCAGGATCAGCTCACTCTAGTGGAACAGGAGCTGGCTCAGCATGAGCAAGATGAAGCAGAGTCAGAAAGTGGAGCAGAGTCAGAAGAAGATGATTTCATACCAAGTCCACCCCAGCCTGGAACTACTTACCTTTCATCTCAGTTTGGGTTTAGGGCAAGGAAATCCTGTAGGTTTTTGAACATGGATGCAGCAGACACAGTAGTGCAGGATTCAGATGAAGATTATATTCCACAAATTGTTGATTCAGACATTGATCTGCAGGATGATGATGACTTGTTTGACAAACATGTTGATTGTGAGAAGGGCAAAGGACCAGCAGTCCAAGAAGAAGTTGATGATCTTACTGAAGATGTGGATATTTGTCTGCCATCCTCTGATGAAGATAAGGTGAAGCTGAATTTTAAAAGTTTTAGAGAGGAAGACCTGACTAAACCACAGTTTCAAGTTGGCCAGACCTTTGGGTCTGTTGAGTTCCTTAGGAAAGCTATCAAAGAGTACAGCTGTCAGGAGAGAGTTGACATTAGATGCCCTAGAAATGATAGGAAAAAACTGAATGTCATTTGTGAAGATGGGTGCCCTTGGACCTTGTCTGCACCATTTGATGGGAGAATCAACTGCTTCATGATCAAGAAATACAACCCAAAGCATACATGCATAAAGAAGTGGTGTGTTAAGTCATTCACTGCTCCTTTTATGGCTGGAAAATATCTTGATTCTTTCAGAGCAGATGAAAACATGAACATGAAATTTTTTGCAAGGGTGGTTCAGAAAGATTGGAACATGACAGCAACAAGAAGCAACCTTAGAAGGGCTAAGAGGTTAGTGAAGAAAGTTCTTGAAGGAGATGAGTTGGAGCAGTACAACAGCATGTGGGATTATGCACAAGAATTCAGAAGATCAAACCCAGGGAGTTCTTTCTATGTGGGTGTCACTAATGGCATATTTGCAAGTTGTTATTTCTCTCTGGATGCCTGGAAAAGGGGTTTCATGCAAGCTTGTAGGCCTGTCATTTGTTTGGATGGATGCCACCTGAAGACAAAGTATGGAGGTGTTATGCTATGTGCTGTTGGCATGGATCCTAATGACTGCATTTACCCTCCAGCTTTTGCAGTTGTTGAGGTAGAGAACACTGACACATGGAAATGGTTTCTGTCAAATCTGAAGAGTGACTTGGGAATTGTAAACACGGACCCGTGGACTATAATGTCAGACAAGCAAAAGGGCCTGATCAAGGGAGTGAGGCAGCACTTTCCTGATGCAGAGCACAGACACTGTGTTAGGCATATATGGCAAAATTTTCAGCAAACACACAAAGGAGATGTTCTTAAAAACCAGCTATGGAAGTGTGCAAGGAGCGCAACACCAGAACTGTGGGCTGCAAGCATGGAGGAAATGAAGGTCATAAGCCTAGAAGCATACAAGTGGCTTGAGCAGCTACCACCCAACACTTGGGTTAGGGGCTTCCAAAGAGAATTGGTCAAGTGTGATATCCTTCTGAACAACAACTGTGAGGTTTTCAACAAATATATTCTTCAGGCTAGGGAGATGCATCTCAGATCAATGATTGACAAGATCAAAACACAGCTCATGGTCAGGTTCTACAACAAAATAAAGGAGGCAGAGACCTGGCCTCGCTCAATATGCCCAAAAATTAGGAAAATAATTGAGAAGAATATAGAGCTGTCAGCTACATGCATGGTTTCAGGGGCTGGTGATGGCATCTTTCAGGTTGACAACAGGAACAGGACATACATTGTTGACCTGAAGGAAGAAAGCTGTACATGCAAAAGGTGGGATCTTAGTGGAGTTCCATGTCACCATGCAATTGCATGCTGCAGACATGAGAGGATTGATCCTGAGAGTTTGGTGCACTCCTGTTACAGTATAAAAGCATTCAAGCTTGCATACAAACCCATTATCAAGCCTTGCAGAGATAGGAGTGAGTGGCAGAAGATGAATGGTTGTGAAATCAAGCCACCTGTCTTTGAAAAAAAAGTAGGAAGGCCTTCAAACAAGAGTAGGAGAAAGCAGCCTTATGAGATTGAAAAGAAAGATGGAACCAAGGTGATGAGCAGACATGGAATCACAATAACATGTTCATACTGCCATGAAACATGCCACAACATCAAAGGATGTAATCTCAAAAAGGCTGGCATTTTACCAAATCTAGAAGAGAGAACAACAAGAAGGGGTCCAAGGGCCATTCTTGATGATGTGTCAGATGATGAAATTGTTTTGGCACAACAAGATGATGGCCAAGGTAGACAGGAGGAGGTTCAGGTCACACAAGAGGATGGTCAACTTACACAGAAGGAGGTCCATGTTGATGGCCAAGTTACACATGAGGAGGCCCATGTTGATGGCCAAGTTACACATGAGGAGGCCCATGTTGATGGCCATGATACACATGAGGAGGTCATTATCACACGAGATGATGAGGTCATTGTCACACAAGATGATGGAGCAGATACACCAGTTGTTTTTCAGGCAAATTCTCCACTTTTGTCCCTTAATTTTGACCTCTTTTGTCTAGTCATTTTTGTTGTACTGATGTTATCATGTGATGTTTGTTTTGTACAGGTGCAGGACTTTGGATTTACAATGCTTCATAGGATGCAACAATCCAGACCTGTTCCTAGAGAAGAACCTGAAATCATTTTGTCAGATTCTTCATTCATCTCAAATGCAGCCAGTTCTCACACTGCAGCACAGACAACAACAGCTACAAATGAAGGCAACCTGACCATGAAGTTGCTGAAGATGAAGAGAGACAAAGAAAGACAGATGGCAGCCAGGAGAGATGTAGCACTTGAGGCCATGAATGAGATGGCAGAGAAGAAAGCAGAGGAGGCAGAAGCAAAAAGGTAAGAAAATTGCAAGGAGGAAAGCAGAGTCTTCATAAAGAAGAAGAAGAGCAGCACAAGAGAAGAAAGTTTTGCAATTTGCAGCAAGACAGGAAGCTGCAGCAGCAAGAAAAGCTGCATTGCAAGAAGAGAAGGAGGCCAGAGCCCTTGAAGCAATGGCAGCTAAAGCAGAGGCAGCACTGAAGAGAAAAAAAGATCAAGAAGCAAAGAGAGCTATGGCAGCACTGAAGAGAAAAGAAGATCAAGAAGCAAGGAAGATACAGCAAGAAGAGGCCAAGAGATTAAGAGCTGAGCAGAGGAAACAGGCAGGACCAAGTGTACATGTGCCCAAGAAGCTGACAAGAGTGAACATGTTTGATGAGTTTAGATGATTCAGTGATTTTGCACTTGTAATTTTTTGGCAAAAAACTTAAATGAGACTCTTTGAAACTGTTGGAGTTGGGATGATTCAGTGCTTTTGCACTTGTAATATTTTGGTAAAAACTACAATGAGACTCTTTGAACTGTTGGAAATGTGAAGATTCAGTGGCTTCATACTGCCATTCAAAATGAAAACTGTTGGAGTTCAAAATGAAAAGAAATCCCAAATGAAAACTGTTGGAGTTCAGTGGCTTTATTATTCAGTTGGAGTTCATTGATTTATTCACTGTTGGAGTATAGATAATTAACTGCATAAAATTTAAAAATTAATACAAAAAAGGTTGGCCTGGGTGTCGAACCCAGGACCTGTGGTGTGATAAACAAGGTGCAATGTCAGTGTGATAGGAACGGTGCTTTGCTCAAGTGTTACTTGACAACCTACTTATTATATTTCCACTCCCCTCCAACCTACTTAATTGAATTTTTACAGTTCACTGAATTCAAAGTTATTTGAATTTTTACAGTTGACCGAATGTAGTTTGCAAAGATATCTGAATTTAGTTTGAAAAGCTAACCGATTTTTTACAGTTGTCTGAATTAGTTTGAAAAGCTAACTGATTTGATTATAGTTAGCTGAATCTTAACAGTTGTCTGTATTTAGTTAAGACATAATTCAGTTAAGACATAATTCAGTTAAGACAGAATTCAGTTAAGACAAAGATTCAGACAAAATTCAGTTAAGATTCAAAATCTTAGCAGCTACTTCTTTTGGAATTATTGCCTTATATAGCAACAAGAGAATTTTGGATTGTTGCCTTATATAGCAGCAAGACTGCATCAACACCAATACATACCAACAAAACACTTTTGGATTACTGCCACTTTTGCATCAACACAGTTCAGCACATATATAGCATCACAGCCAGTTCAACATTTATATAGCATCAACAGCCAGTTCAACAGAGTTCAACAGACAGAAATTACAAATAACTTATGTGCTTAATATACAAGCACACCTAACAAACTAATATTTTATAACTTATATGCTAAAAATCTGTATATTTCAGCATACCTAACTACTGCAACTGCATCTTCTTCATGCCTTCTACTGCAACTACATCATCTTCAGTTCTTCAACTTGTGGAGGCGCTCCGAGCGGCGAACCACCATGTCAGCCGCCACCTTCCTCTTCTTCTTCCTCTCTGGCTATGCTGCGACATCATGTGCTTGCAGGGCCAAGACCACCTCCACCTCCTACTTGACGATGTCAGGAACACTGGGACGCAGCTCGATGTCAATGGGGCGGTGCTTGTCACCCTCCCTGGCAACCGGCGCCACCATGTGGACCTCCAGCTCGGGGACGACGGGCGCCGCCACATTGACCTCCAGCTCGTTGTCAGAGAGCACAATCACCTCCGGCTCCTCCCAGCCAGTCGACCAAGACGAGTCGGCGGCGTAGCCAGAGTCGTCGTCGGAGCCGGAGTCGTACTCTGAGTCAGATGAGATGTACTCGGAGACATCGTCGCGCCCGAGGTAGTCGGGCTGGTAGTGGTTCCAGTAGGCAGTGTTGACAGGTGCGGGGACGGCCAGGTCGATGTTGTGGTGGACGCGCACCGGATCCGGCTGCCGCGGCACAGTGGCGGACCGGTACATCCAGCACCGGGCTCGTTGCCCTGGGTCGTCGGAGCGCGTCTCCTGCATCGCGAAGCAGAGGACAAGTGCATAGTGGATACCATCGTGGACGGGGCAGGCGCGGTCCAGCTCATCGTCGGTCATGACCTTCAAGAGGCCACGCGCATGGTGGCGCAGCATCGAACAGTTGGGGAACCACTTCCCAATCTCCGTCAGGTCCACGCGCATGGCCTTGTCGCCGCCTGCGAGGTCATCGATGACCCTCTTCCAGGCGGGGCAGTGCTCCTTGTCCACGGCGGTGGTGTGGTGGTCGGCGGCGAGGGTTTTCTTGCATGGGGGTTTGGTGCGGGGTAACTGAGGCGACGCGGTGGACTGAGTGGAGAGTGGAGAGTGGAGCGGTGGGTGGGTGGGCTTAAAGAGCAGACAAGGAAACGGAAGAGGCGTGAGTCATTGGGCCACTAGCAACTGCTAAATAGCTATGTTAGTACCAGCCCTTGATCAAACCACTACTACTTACCACACTGGCATTGCCACCAACGTTCAATACCACAGGTCCTAGGTTCGAGACCTAGGCAAAACTCTTTTTGTGTAATTTTTTTTTCTTTAAGAAAAATTTGGTACAGGCATACAAATTCAGTCATATAAAACAGCTACTGCAGACATATAAATTCAGGCAAATTCAGTCATATAAAACAACAACTGCAGGCATATAAATTCAGTCATATAAGACAGAGACAGTTAACTTCATTTTCTTATCTGAACCAACTTCAATTTCTTATCTTAACCCACTTCAATTTCTTATCTTAACCCAATTTAGTTAACATTTGACAAAAGTACAACTGGCACAAATCCAGGAGGAAAGATACAAAGTGATTTTTTTTACAATGACACAGATTCAATCAAATTCATTGAGCATGCCCTTCAGCTTCCTTATCTTCTCCTAGGTGGCCTCTTTGTGTTTGAATAGGTCACCAATCATGTACTCAAGCTTCTTTTTCTCATGCTTCAAGTCATCCCTTTCTTGAATCACTTGGTCCCTCTCCTGCACTGCTTGGTCCCTCTCTTTCTCTGCTTTAACCCTGAATACCTGATGAATGTTGGTTACTGACTTGTCTGTCATCTTCTTCTTCTCAAGTTCTTCCTTTAGATCAGTCAGAGCAAGTTGTGTGCTACCTAGTTGGCTCATTGCCTGCTCCTTCTCAGCCACCATCTTAGCAAAATCAAGCTTGAAGTGCCTCAACTCATTCTCCATCTTCTTCTTCTCTTCAAGAACCTTCAAGTTTTCTTCAGCACTCACAACATTCTGTCTGAGCCTATGTTTTTTCTCCTCTTCATACATGGTCCATATACTAGCTAGGCTCATCTTCAGAGCATCAGGCCACTCAGGTTCAACCCACTCAACATATCTGCATTTAGGTACCTCCTAACAATTTAGAACATACAAAAAAGAGATTCAGATAACTGCCAATATTCAGTACTGTGCATGATGATGGAACTTAAAACATACTAATAAAAATGCAAAAAAATTACTAACCTTCTATGCACAATCTAGAAACCTTCTGCCAGTATCAACAGATTCAAATGCCACATGCTTCTCACACAAAGATCCATGCCCACATCTTAAGCTAGGCAGATCTGTAGACAAGCCACTCCATTCCTCACAGGATATTGTGGCAGGTAGCTAACAAAAGAGAGACATTTGGAATCAATTGAGAGAGAAACCCTAGCTGAGAAACCCTAGACTGGATTTGTGTGAGATTGAGGAGCACACTAACCTTGCTGGTCACAGAGTCATCTTCAGAAGAACTGGGGAGATCATCCCAGGACACCATGGTTGCTGCTAGCTGAAGATGACAAGGGGGTCTGTTGGGGCTATTGGACAGAGGAGAGAAGGGATCTGGTGGTGCACGAAATTGAAGATGAAAGATGAGGAAGAAGAAGGGGATCTGGTGGTGGTGGTGGACTGGTGGTGGACCAAAGCTACATGTAGAGGTGCAAGTTGCTGGGTGGGTGTTTGCAGCAGGTGCAAGTACATGCTTGCTTTTGAGTTCAGTTGTGCTGAGAATAACTTACTTCATTTAGTACAGCAATTAGTTTGCAAAGTTAGTTCAGTTCTGACAGGAATTTCTGTCAGTAATTTGAAAGCAATAATGTTAAGTACAATCCAGTTAACTTTGCAAACTAAATTCAGTGAACTGCAAACTAAATTCAGTAAACTATAAAAATTCAGTGAACTGCAAACTTTCTGTCAGAATTAGTTGAACTACACTTCTGACATGAAATACATCTGTCAGTTTTTTCAAATCAATTAGGTCTAGCATTTCAAAGCAAGTAGGTCAAGCAGGCTTCACATTACTGACATGTTATCCATTACAACAAGCATTACAACTAAGCATTACTGAGCAAACAAAAGCAACCATTTTAGTATTCTCAATTACACACCTGCACCTACTTAATTAACAACACTTCACTTCTTCATAATTAAGGTGAAACACATCACAGAAAGCACTATAACAAAACCAATCATCAGCTTCAGCAGCATCAAAATCTCTCTGCCTAACCCTAAAAGCATAGCAATTTGCTGCTTGGTAGCATACTTATTCTCACTGGAGCTACCATAATTATCTCTTCCAGCCCTGCCTCTCCTAGCCATGACCCTTCCAGCCCTGCCTCTGCCTGCCATTGATTCACTCCTCTGCCTCTCAAGCTCTTCCCTCCTGTCCTCAGCTGCACCAATTGCATCTACAGCAGCATCACCAACCAGACGCCTTGTTTCAACCAGATGCTACACATACTCAAGCTCCCAGTGCCAGAAATCACAAGTGACCTGATTAATCAGTGGCAAAATTAGTTAACCTTGTTAACCAACTACTGTATTGCTCTAAACTACTGTATTAGTTAACCAGCTGCTCTGCTTCATTACTAAAGTGAGTTGACACGGCATGAATCTACTGAATTGGCACTTACATGGTGGTTCATGCACTTGTAGAAGATCCATCCATCATGCTCATCGGTGCTAGACCGGTAGAACCTCACCTGCTCGCCGCAATCCGGGCACCCGATCAGTGGTACAGCAATGGAGCGGCCACGCAGCGCTGAGCGGATGGAGCTGGAAGACGACATGAAGGAGGAGACAGAGGAGGCGGAGGAGGGCGTCGGCAATGGCTGCGGCGGCGGAAGGCGACGACGTCGATAATGGCTGCGGCGGTGCAGACGGGAGTTGGCTAGGGTTCGGGAGGAGAGGAAGCGGAGAGCAAGAGGGGATAAGGCAGGGCGACCAGGTGCGGTCCGACCAGGTGCGCGCATTTGCAAAAAAAACCTCCAGCCATCTAGTATTAACGCCCCCCCGACAGGTGCTGCACATGTGGCGGTCAAAGCACAGATGGCAACGGCTGACTCGGGCAAGTCAGCAAATATGTAGCTCAATTCGTATATACGGACCAAAGTGAACCCCCTGCGCAAGTATATGGACTGTATTTCGGGTATTTTGAAGTAGTGGTACTTAAGTGTCAGCCAGCTCAAGTTTTGTGACCTACAGTGAATTTTTCTCTTGTCTCTTTATTCCTTGGATATCAGTCACGGCGGCCTGTAGCAGTGGCGAGTCAACAAGGGCAGCTCACAGCGATGGCGGCTCAGGGCCGATTCAAGGCTAGAAGGCTCAGCAGCCAGCGGCGGAGCAACCCGGCCAGGGCGGCTCATGGCGAAGAAAGGAAGCGTGGCCGTCAAGGGGGGGCTAGAGACGAACCATGGCCGGATCCGGTGACCTGGCGCGAGGCTGCGCGGGCCGCCCCCATGGCAACGGCTCAAGGCAGCAGCTTCTGGTGAACGCACGACGGCGGCTTGCAGTAGTAGATCCGAGGCAGCAGAGACTCGGGGTGGCCGGCGACTCAGAGGCGGGCTCGGCCGGTTCGGGGTGGCTAGCGGGTGAAGATGCCCCCGCGGGCCGCGGGCACAGCAGAGCGGCCCAAGCAGAGGCAACTCGTAATATGCTCCGTCGGGGGCAAGTTACAGTAGCTCGACGGTGGCGGCTCACCCGCGGTGGGTCACTGCAGCGGAGGAGGCTTGGCCGCGAGGCGAGGCCTGGCAGCGGTTTGATGCGATAATGAGACTGCGGGGGCTCAGAGGCAACTAAAGGCGAATCCGAGTCCATCCTATGCGTGAATCCTCCTCCGGGTCATGCTTGTATCCACTTCCAGATCGTGATTGATTTGCCTCGGTTATTGTCGTACTAGGGGCAACAATTGCCACTGCCAATTTTTCTTCCACCTTTCTTTCTTTTTCTTTTTTTCTTTTTTTGCGGTAGTTTATTTTTTGTTGTTCACATAAAAACCCTGCCACTTGATAGCTCTTGCTTTCCATATCCCTTTGAATGTCTCTTCAAATCTGTATATGAGTCAAACTAGTAGTACTAGTCGCTCCCTTAGTGAAAGTATTTGGAGTTGATCTGTCCTCCATGCCCAAAGTAGCAGCAGGAACTACCATTGATTCCATCAGGACATGTATCCCAGGACTTCTCTTCTTGGAGCAGAAACAACTTGGCCGATCGGACCGCTTCTTGTGGATGCAGTAATAATCGGATTCGGCCACCACACTTTCGATCCCGGCGAATTGTTTTGGCAACTTGTGGCTATGAACAAATCATAATCCTAATTTTCTCTTGAATCTCGGATGAGTATCAAATCTGACTGCTTGTCTTCAAAATAATGTAAATCCTTCCGCAATGATTCTTCTTCATCCGAAAAAATTGCAAGCTTCTCGATCCCTGAAGAAGATCCCTCAAAAAACTCAACACCACCGTGCAGCCCCACGGTGGGCGCCAACTGTCGTGAAATTGTCACGGCAGATGTCCTAGTGTGAGGACTTAGTCGTGAGGCCAACGCATCTTTGTAGTAGCTTGAGAGGGGTTGAGCGGAATCGAGAGACGCAACACAAGACAAGGATTTAGACAGCTTCGGGCCCCGGGAAACATCATCCGGTAATATCCCTACATGTTGTTTGTGGCTAGATCTCATTATGCTCATGAGAGAGTCGCCGCATAAGCCGACTCTCCTCTAGTTGTGTCTAGCCTTAGCTATTTTTCTGTCCCTCTTGGGGTGCCCTGCCCCTCCTTATATATGCTGAAGGGGCGGGTCACATGACTAGTCCTAGTAGGATTAGGATTAATCTATTACAAGTGGAGTCCTAGTCTTGCTTCCTTTGCAAGAGAATATTCCTTATGTCTTCCTCTTAAGCCGGCCCACCAGAGTATAAAACGGCCTGCTGGGACTTGGGCCTTGTCGTCCGTCTGACCCGCCGTTAGGGCCATCCATGAGTCACCAGGTTCATGAGTCGCCACTCCAGCGGGTTACCAATGAAAATGCCAAGCCCGGCCGGGTCATACTTCCGGTCGGGTCATACCGTGGGGCATATCCCCAACAACTACGGAGGTCGCCACCATTCTCGGGACAATCTCAGATTGATGCAGCGGCCAAGGCTGAGGACGACGGTGAGCGCTGCGGCGGTGGCGGAGTTCGAGCGACAGAGGGGTTGCAAGAGAAGGAAGAAGAAGAATGAGGAAGACCAGCCGTGCCTATTTATAAGGAGATAGGCGAATAGGCAGGCACGGAAAACGAGGAAGGCAAATGAAAGTTATCTAGCTAGATGGATGCCTAGATTTTCGGAAAGACATTAAGATAAAGATCCATTAAGGTGACGTCACGGCGGGATTCCAAAAATTCCGGAGATGACGTCATGGCGGGTTACGAGGTTTTCACATCAGTGGTAGATGGATTTTTTCTAAGTGTTAAAGATTGACATGAACAAAGTTCAAATTAACCTGGGGCCTAATGTTGGGGATATGACTACCAGGTATGACCCGCCCAGGAGGGGCCGGGTCAACCATAATGGCGGGTTACGTAAATGAAGCCCGAATAGTATACAAGGTGACGGTTTACAATAAGGCTTATAAATGGCCCAAGCCCAGAGGCGGCTTAAGGCCCGTAAGTATAAACCGCCATGTACAAATAGACTTGTAATTCAAGGCATGTAAGAGATGTCACTGAGCCGGACACGTTGTATGAGGTGGCCGGGACTCTGTAGGCCGCAGGGCGTCAACGCGTGTATATAAGGGGACGACCTGGCGGCGGCTTAGGAAAAAACAATAGATCGAGAGCCAAGCTAGCGTATTTGCTCCTTGGTCATCAAAACCTAGAAATACCACATCAACTGGACTAGGCTTTACCTTCACCGCAAGGGGCCGAACCAGTATAAACCTCTCATGTCCTTTGTCCCGATTTAACCCCTTTAAGCTTCCTAGTTGTGATGACTCCACGACTAAGTCCTTTCACTAGGACATTTGCCATGACAATTCCACGACAGTAGGTATGGTGGATGTTTTGAGGAAGATATAAGGAGGCTTGTGTGTGATAGAGCGTATCATATCACGGGTTTTGGATGCACCGGCGAAGTTTGCACCAACTCTCAAGGTGAGAACGGGCAATGCACGATGCCGAAGAGGCTAGCAATGATGGAAGGGTGAGAGTTTGTATAATCCATGGACTCAACATTAGTCATAAAGAACTCACATACTTATTGCAAAAATCTACAAGTCATCAAAACCAAGCACTACGCGCATGCTCCTAGGGGGATAGATTGGTAGGAAAAGACCATCGCTCGTCCCCGACCGCCATTCATAAGGAAAGCAATCAAAGAACAACCCATGCTTAAAATTTGTCACACAATGTTTACCATATGTGCATGCTACGGGACTTGCCAACTTCAACACAAGTATTCATCAATTTCACAATTACTCAACTAGCACACCTCTAATATTACCACCTTTATATCTCAAAACAACTATCAAGCATCCAACTTCTCTTAGTGTTTAAAGTTTATAACCAAAGTGAATTACCATGCTGTTCTAAAAGACTCTCAAAATGATATAAGTGAAGCATGAGAGATCAATTATTTCTATAAAATATAACCACCATCGTGCTCTAAAATATATAAGCAAAGTACTAGAGCAAAAATTATCCAACTCAAAAGATATAAGTGAAGCACATAGAGTATTCTAATAAATTCCAATTCATGTGTGTCTCTCCCCAAAGGTGTCTACAGCAAGGATGATTGTCGTAAACTAAAAAGCAAAGACTCAAATCATACAAGACGCTCCAAGCAAAACACATATCATGTGGCGAATAAAAATATAGCTCCAAGTAAAGTTACCAATGGACAAAGACGAAAGAGGGGATGCCTTCCGGGGCATCCCCAAGCTTAGGCTTTTGGTTGACCTTGAATTTTACCTTGGGGTGCCTTGGGCATCCCCAAGCTTAGGCTCTTGCCACTCCTTGTTCCATAATCCATCAAATCTTTACCCAAAACTTGAAAACTTCACAACACAAAACTTAAAAGAAAATCTCGTGAGCTCCGTTAGTAAAAGAAAACACACCACCACTTCAAGGTACTATAATGAACTCATTATTTATTTATATTGGTGTTAAACCTACTGTATTCCAACTTTTCTATGGTTCATAAACTCTATGACTAGCCATAGATTCATCAAAATAAGCAAACAACACACGAAAAACAGAATTTGTCAAAAAACAGAACAGTCTGTAGTAATCTGTAGGTTTCTAATACTTCTGGAACCCCAAAAATTCTAAAATAAATTGCTGGACGTGAGTAATTTATCTATTAATCATCTGCAAAAATAATTAACTAAATATCACCCTCCAATAAAAAAATGCAGCAAATCTCGTGAGCGCTAAAGTTTTTGTTTTTTACAGCAAGATCGCAAAGACTTTCCCCAAGTCTTCGCAAAGGTTCTACTTGGCAAAAACACTAATTAAAAGCATAAAACCACATCTAAACAGAGGCTAGACGAATTATTTATTATTAAACAGAATCAAAAAGCAATAAACAAAAATAAAATTGGGTTGCCTCCCAACAAGCGCTATCGTTTAACGCCCCTAGCTAGGCATAAAAGCAAAGATAGATCTAGGTATTATCATATTTGGTATGCAATCCATAAGTGGACCTCATAATAGATTCATAAGGTAATTTAATTTTCTTTCTAGGAGAGTGTTCCATGCCCTTCCTTAATGGAAATTGGAATCTAATATTCCCTTCCTTCATATCAATAATTGCACCAATCGTTCTAAGGAAAGGTCTACCAAGAATAATAGGACATGTAGGATTGCAATCTATATCAAGGACAATGAAATCTACGGGCACATAATTCCTATTTGCAACAATAAGAACATCATTAATTCTTCCCATAGGTTTCTTAATGGTGGAATCCACAAGATGCAAGTTTAAAGAACAATCATCAAATTCATGGAAACCTAGCAAATCACACAAAGTTTTAGGGATCGTGGAAACACTAGCACCCAAATCACATAAAGCAAAGCATTCATGATCTTTAATCTTAATTTTATTAGTAGGTTCCCACTCATCATGAAGTTTTCTAGGGATAGAAACTTCCAATTCAAGCTTTTCTTTATAAGATTGCATTAAAGCATCAACGATATGTTTAGTAAAAGCTTTATTTTGACTATAAACATGCGGAGAATTTAGCACGGATTGCAACAAGGAAATACAATCTATCAAAGAGCAATTATCATAATTAAATTCCTTGAAATCCAAGATAGTGGGTTCATTGCTATTTAAAGTCTTGACCTCCTCCATCCCACTTTTATCAATTTTTGCATCAAGATCTAAAAACTTCGAATCATTGGGACGCCTTCTAACTAAAGTGGACTCATCTCCAGTCCCATAATTATCAATATTAATATTTCAAATCAAATATTTAATAGGGGACACATCAATAACTTTTATATCTTCATCTTTATTATCATGGAAACTAGAAGAACACGCTTTCACAAAGCAATCTTTTTTAGCACGCATCCTAGCGGTTCTTTCTTTGCACTCATCAATGGAAATTCTCATAGCTTTGATAGAATCATTGATATCATGCTTAGGTGGAGTAGATCTAAGTTTCAAAGAATCAACATCAAGAGAAATTCTATCCACGTTCCTAGCCAACTCATCAATCTTAGACAATTTTTCTTCAATCAAAGCATTGAAACTCTTTTGCGAACTAATAAATTATTTAATATTAGATTCAAAATAAGAGGGCATATTATTATAATTTCCATAAGAATTGTTGTAGGAATTACCATAATTATTAGAGGAATTACTAGGAAACGTCCTAGGATTAAAATTACCTCTATATGTGTTATTACCAAAATTGTTCCTACCAACAAAATTCACATCCATAGATTCATTATTATTCTCAATCAAAGTGGACAAAGGCATATCATTAGGATCATAAGAAACACTTTTATTAGCAAACAATTTCATAAGTTCATCCATCTTTCCACTCAAAACATTGATTTCTTCTATAGCATGCACCTTTTTATTAGTAGATCTTTCAGTATGCCATTGAGAATAATTAACCATAATATTATCTAGGAGTTTAGTAGCTTCTCCTAAAGTGATTTCCATAAAAGTGCCTCCCACGGTTGAATCTAAAAGATTTCTAGAAGCAAAGTTCAATCCGGCATAAAAATTTTGTATAATCATCCAAAGATTCAAACCATGTGTAGGGCAATTGTGTATAATTAATTTCATTCTCTCCCAATCCTGTGCAACATGTTCATGATCAAGTTGCTTAAAACTCATAATATCGTTTCTAAGAGTGATGATCTTAGCGGGAGGAAAATACTTAGAGATAAAAGCATCTTTGCACTTATTCCATGAATCAATACTATTTTAGGCAAAGACGAAAACCAAGTTTTAGCACGAACTCTAAGGGAAAACGAGAATAGCTTAAGTTTAACAATATCATTATCAACATCTTTCTTCTTTTGCATATCACACAAATCAACAAAGTTGTTTAGATGGGTAGCGGCATCTTCACTAGGAAGGCCGGAAAACGGATATTTCATGACAAGATTCAGCAAGGAAGCATTAATTTCGCAAGATTCGGCATCGGTAAGAGGAGCAATCGGAGTGCTAATAAAATCATTATTGTTGGTATTGGAAAAGTCACACAATTTAGTATTATATTGAGCCATCGTGACGAGCAAGCAATCCAACACACAAGCAAACAAGAAACAAGCAAAAAGAGATGAACTAGAAAAGAGAAGAGGAACGGAAAAAGAGGGCGAATAAAACAGCAAGGGTGAAGTGGGGGAGAGGACAACGAGAGGCAAATGGCAAATAATGTAATGTGAGGGATAAGAGTTTGTGATGGTACTTGGTATGTCTTGACTTGTGCTTAGACTCCCCGGCAACGGCGCCAGAAATCCTTCTTGCTACCTCTTGAGCACTGTGTTGGTTTTCCAATGAAGAGGAAAGGGTGATGCAGCAAAGTAGCATAAGTATTTCCCTCAGTTTTTGAGAACCAAGGTATCAATCCAGTAGGAGGCCACACGCAAGTCCCTCGTACCTACACAAACAAATAAGAACCTCGCAACCAACACGATAAAGGGGTTGTCAATCCCTTCACGGTCACTTACGAGAGTAAGATCTAATAGAGATAATAATGATAAGATAATTTTTTTGGTATTTTTATGATATAGATTGAAAGTAAAGATTGCAAAGTAAAATAGATTGGAAACTTATATGATGGAAAATATACTCGGGGGCCATAGGTTTCACTAGTGGCTTCTCTCAAGATAGCATAAGTATTACGGTGGGTGAACAAATTATTGTCGAGCAATTGATAGAAAAGCGAATAATTATGAGAATATCTAGGCATGATCCTGTATATAGGCATCACGTCCGTGACAAGTAGACTGACTCCTGCCTGCATCTACTACTATTACTCCACACATCGACCGCTATCCAGCATGCATCTAGAGTATTAAGTTCATAAGAACAGAGTAACGTCTTAGGTAAGATGAGATGATGTAGAGGGATAAACTCAAGCAATATGATATAAACCCCATCTTTTTATCCTCGATGGCAACAATACAATACGTGTCATTTCCCTTTCTGTCACTGGGATCGAGCACCGCAAGATTGAACCCAAAGCTACGCACTTCTCCCATTGCAAGAAAGATCAATCTAGTAGGCCAAACCAAACTGATAATTCGAAGAGACTTGCAAAGATAACCAATCATGCATAAAAGATTTCAGATAAGAATCAAATTGTTCATAGATAGACTTGATCATAAACCCACAATTCATCGGATCTCGACAAACACACAGCAAAAAGAGTTACATCGAATAGATCTCTAAGAAGAACGAGGAGAACTTTGTATTGAGATCCAAAGAGAGATAAGAAGCCATCTAGCTAATAACTATGGACCCGAAGGTCTGAAGCAAACTACTCACACATCATCAGAGGGGCCATGGAGTTGATGTAGAGGCCATCCGTGATCAATGCCCCCTCTGGTGGAGCTCCGGAAAAGGTCCCAAGATGGGAACTCTTGGGTACAGAAGGTTGCGGCGGTGGAAATAGGGTTCGTGGTGCTCCTGGATGTTTTTGGGGTATGTGAACATATATAGGAGGAAGAAGTAGGTCGGTTGAGCCACGAGGGGGAGGGCGCGCCCAGGGGGTAGGTGTGCCCCCTGCCTCGTGGACACGTCGTTCGTTCTTGACGTCCACTCCAAGTCCTCTGGATCACGTTTATTCCAAAAATCACGCTCCCGAAGGTTTCATTCCGTTTGGACTCTGTTTGATATTCCTTTTCTGTGAAACACTGAAATAGGCAAAAAAACAGCAATTTGCACTGGGCCTTGGGTTAATAGGTTAGTCCCAAAAATAATATAGAAGTGTAAAATAAAGCCCATTAACGTCCAAAATAGATAATATAATAGCATGGAACAAACAAAAATTATAGATACGTTGGAGACGTATCACGCCACGACCAGAAGGCATCAGAAGACGAGGATGGCTAAAACTACAAGAAAGAGAGCCCAACGAAGGACTCAGAGTCAGAACGCCTGTGACCTCTGCCGTGTTTGGGGGCTACTGACGGGGTTCTTGATACGCCTCCAACATATCTATAATTTTTGATTGTTCCATTATGTTATATTATCATTCTTGGATGTTTTACAAGCATTTTATAGTCATTTTATATCATTTTTTGGTACTAACTTATTGACATAGTGCCAAGTGCCACTTGTTGTTTTTGCATGTTTTTCACATCGCAGGAAATCAATATCAAATGGAGTCCAAACGCAGCGAAACTTTTTGTGGGTTTTTTTGGACCAGAAGACATCCAATGGGCCGGAGAAGCACCTGGGGGGTGCTTCGAGGGGAGCACAACCCACCAGGGCGCGCCTGGAGGCCCAAGCGCGCCCTGGTGGGTTGTGCCCACCTCGGTTGCCTCCTGAACCGCCTCTTTACTCTATAAATACCCCAATATTCCAGAAAACTTAGGGGAGTCGACAAGAATCATTTCCAGCCGCCGCAAGTTCCAGAACCACTAGATCCAATCTAGACACCATCACAGAGGGGTTCATCATATCCATTGGCGCCTCTCCGATGATGCGTGAGTAGTTCCTTGTAGACCTACGGGTCCGTAGTTAGTAGCTAGATGGCTTCCTCTCTCTCATTTGATTCTCAATACAATGGTCTCCTGGATATCGTCATGATTATTTGAATTTCTTACAATTGCCCAACAGTAATTCATTTACCTACTGTTTGCTATTTTCTCGAGAGAAGCCACTAGTGAAACCTACGGCCCCGGGTCTCTTCTTTATTATATTTGCCTTTGCGATCTATTTTCCTTTGCTTTTATTTTCAGATCTATTAAACCAAAAATCCAAAAATACCTTGCTGCACTTTATTTTATTTGGCATTTGATCTATCAACTTATTACAACTTTCTCATGTCTGTTTGCCAATTGTTGGCGCCATTACCCGAAAGGGATTGACAACCCCTTTAATACATCGGGTAGCGAGTATTTGTTATTTGTGTGCAGGTGTCGTTCACGTAGTGTTGCATGGTTCTCCTACTAGTTCGATAACCTTGGTCTCATCACTGAGGGAAATACCTATCGTCGCTGTGCTGCATCATCCCTTCCTCTTTGGGGAAATACTAACGTAGTTCTAGTAGACATCAAAAGGAATTTCAGGCGTCGTAGCCGGGGAGACATCATCAACATCTACCAGGTTCCTAATCACAAATCTCGTCTCCTCACAATTTATATTATTTGCCATTTGCCTGTCGTTTTCCTCTTCCCCACTTCAGAAAAAGTTGCCATTTTATTAGCCCTCTTTTTTGTTTGCCGTTTTCTCGTCAGATCTGTTTTTGCGTGCATTTTTGTTTGCGTAGTCATGATGCCTCAAAGAAAATATTATGATGTTCCTTACCCCCAATATTTTGCTTGAAATTGAGAAAAGTACTTAGGAATATATGACTACACAATTTTAGCACAATAAATATATTACCGAAGAACTTAAGGAGCACTCCGTTGTGCTAGATGTTATAACAAAACAACTTGATGATATAAGTAGAGAAGTTTGCAATCTCCAATCTAAATATGTTTTTGCTGAAAGTTTGTTAGGCAAAATATTCGATGCTCAAGCTAACCTAGTAAATCAAATGGTCACTAAACCAATCTTGTTAGAAGATAAAAATGATGAAGATCTTAAAATGATTGGTGTTTCTTCTATTGATTCTTTGTTTAGTAAAATTAAGCTTGATGATAAAGGGACTGGAGAAGAGTCAACTTTAGCTAGAAGGTGTCCCGATAATTTGGAGGGTGAAAATCTTGTTGAGAAAATTGATAAAAGTGGGTTTGAAGAGGTCAAAACTTTAACTAGTGATGTGCCCACTCTTTTGGATTACAAAGATTTTAATTATGATAGCGCTACCTCTTGAGCATGCGTTGGTTTTCCCTTGAAGAGGAAAGGGTGATGCAGCAAAGTAGCGTAAGTATTTCCCTCAGTTTTTGAGAACCAAGGTTTCAATCCAGTAGGAGATAACACGCAAGTCACCTAGTACCTGCACAAACAATCAAGAACCTCGCAACCAACGCGATAAAGGGGTTGTCAATCCCTTCACGGTCACTTACGAAAGTGAGATCTGATAAAGATAATAAGATAAATATGTTTGGCATTTTTCTTGTATAGATTGGAAAACAAAGATTGCAAAATAGTAAACGAGATGCCATAATAAAATAGATGCAATATAATAAGTAAGAGACCCGGGGGCCATAGGTTTCACTAGTGGCTTCTCTCATGATAACAAGTATTACGGTGGGTGAACAAATTACTGTCGAGCAATCGATAGAAGAGCGCATAGTTATGAGAATATCTAGGCAATGATTATGAAATATAGGCATCACGTCTGTGTTAAGTAGACCGAAACGATTCTGCATCTACTACTATTACTCCACACATCGACCGATATCCAGCATGCATCTAGAGTATTAAGTTCATAAGAACAGAGTAATGCTTTAGGCAAGATGACATGATGTAGAGGGATAAACTCAAGCAATATGATATAAACCCCATCTTTTTATCCTTGATGGTAACAATACAATACATGCCTTGTTGCCCCTACTATCACTGGGAAAGGACACCGCAAGATTGAACCCAAAGCTAAGCACTTCTCCCATTGCAAGAAAGATCAATCTAGTAGGCCAAACTAAACCGATAATTCGAAGAGACTTGCAAAGATATCAAATCATGCATATAAGAATTCAGAGAAGAACCAAATATTATTCATAGATAAACTTGATCATAAATCTACAATTCATCGGATCTCGGCAAACACACCGCGAAAAGTATTACATCAAATAGATCTCCAAGAACATCGAGGAGAACTTTGTATTGAGAACCAAAGAGAGAGAAGAAGCCATCTAGCTAATAACTATGGACCCGAAGGTATGGGGTAAACTACTCTCACATCATCGGAGAGGCTATGGTGTTGATTAGAAGCCCTCCGTGATCGAATCCCCCTCCGGTAGATCGCCGGAAAAGGCCCCAGATGGGATCTCACGGGTGCATAAGGTTGCGGCGGTGGAAAAGTGGTTTAGTGGCTCCCCCTGATGTTTTTAGGGTATAAGAGTATATACAGGCAAAAGAAGTATGTTGGTGGAGATCCATGGGGCCCACGAGGGTGGCGGCACTCCCCCTGCCTCGTGGCAGCTTCACGGAGTTCCAGACGTCTACTCCAAGTCTCCTGGTTTGCGTTTGTTCCAAGAAAGATCCTCATGAAGGTTTCGTTCTGTTTGGATTCCGTTTGATATTCCTTTTCTGCGAAACACTAAAATAGGCAAAAACAAAAACTAGCACTAGGCCTCCGATTAATAGGTTAGTCCCAAAAATAATATAAAAGTGCATATAAAGCCCATTAAACATTCAAAACAAATAATATAATAGCATGGAACAATCAAAAATTATAGATACGTTGGAGACGTATCAAGCATCCCCAAGCTTAATTCCTGCTCGTCCTCGAGTAGGTAAATGATAAAAACAGAATTTTTGATGTGGAATGCTACCTAACATAATTTTCAATGTAATTTTCTTTATTGTGCCATGAATGTTCAGATCCGAAAGATTCAAGAAAAAAGTTTAGTATTGACACAAAAGTAATAATACTTCAAGCATACTAACCAAGCAATTATGTCTTATCAAAATAACATAGCCAAAGAAAGCTCATCCCTACAAAATCATATAGTTTGGCTATGCTTCATCTCTGTCACACAAAATGCCCCCATCATGCACAACCCCGATGATAAGCCAAGCAATTGTTTCATACTTAGCCTTTTCAAACTTTTTCAACTTTTACGCAATATATGAGCACGAGCCATGGACATAGCACTATGTGTGGAATAGAATGGTGGTTGTGGAGAAGACAAAAGGGAGGAAGATAGTCTCACATCAACTAGGCGTATCAATAGGCCATGGAGATGCCCATCGATAGATATCAATGTGAGTGAGTAGGGATTGCCATGCAACGGGTGCACTAGAGCTATAGGTGTATGAAAGCTCAACAAAAGAAACTAAGTGGGTGTGCATCCAACTTGCTTGCTCACGAAGACCTAGGGCAATTTGAGGACGCCCATCATTGGAATATACAAGACAAGTTCTATAATGAAAACTTCCCACTAGTATATGAAAGTGACAACATAAGAGACTCTCTATCATGTAGATCATGGTGCTACTTTGAATCACAAGTGTGGAAAAAGGATAGTAACATTGCCCCTTATCTCTTTTTATCTCATTTATGATTTTTTTTCTTTTTTTTGTTTGGGCCTTGTTCCTTTTTTATGGCCTCTTTTTTCTCTTTTTTTCTTTTTTTTCCGGAGTCTCATCCTGACTTGTGGGGAAATCATAGTCTTCATCATCCTTTCCTCACATGGGACAATGCTCTAATAATGAAGATCATCACACTTTTATTTACTTACAACTCAAGAATTACAACTCAATACTTAGAACAAAATATGACTCTATGTGAATGCCTTCGGCGGTGTACCGGGATGTGCAATGAATCAAGAGTGACATGTATAAAAAATTATGAATGGTGGCCATGCCACAAATACAATGTCAACTACTTGATCATGCAAAGCAATATGACTATGATGAAGCATGTCATAATAAACGGAACGGTGGAAAGTTGCATGGCAATATATCTCGGAATGTCTATGGAAATGCCATAATATGTAGGTAGGGTGGATGTTTTAAGGAAGGTAAATGGTGGGTTTATGGTACCGGCGAAAGTTGCGCGACACAAGAGAGGCTAGCAATGGTGGAAGGGCGAGAGTATGTATAATCCATGAACTCAACATTAGTCATAAAGAACTCACATACTTATTGCAAAAATCTACAAGTCATCAAAACCAAGCACTATGCGCATGCTCCTAGAGGGATAGATTGGTAGGAAAAGATCATCGCTCGTCCCCGACCGCCACTCATAAGGAAGGCACTCAAAGAACACCTCATGCTTCAAATTTATCACACAATGGTTACCATACGTGCATGCTACGGGACTTGCCAACCTTAACACAAGTATTTCTCAATTTCACAATTACTCAACTAGCACGACTCTAATATCACCACCTTTATATCTCAAAACAATTATAAAAGTATTAAACTATTCAATGCACTCTATATGAAAGTTTTTATTATACCCATCTTGGATGCCCGTCATATTAGGACTAATTTCATGACCAAAGCAAATTACCATGCTGTTCTAAAAGACTCTCAAAATAATATAAGTGAAGCATGAGAGATCAATAATTTCTATAAAATAAAACCACCACAGTGTTCTAAAAAGATATAAGTGAAGCACTGGAGCAAAATTATCTAGCTCAAAAGATATAAGTGAAGCACATAGAGTATTCTAATAAATTCTGATTCATGTGTGTCTCTCCCAAAGGGTGTGTACAACAAGCATGATTGTGGTAAACTAAAAATCAAAGACTCAAATCATACAAGACGCTCCAAGCAAAACACATATCATGTGGTGAATAAAAATATAGCCTCAAGTAAAGTTACCGATAGATGAAGACGAAAGAGGGGATGCCTTCCGGGGCATCCCCAAGCTTAGGATTTTGGTTGTCCTTGAATTTTACCTTGGGGTGACATGGGCATCCCCAAGCTTAGGCTCTTGCCACTCCTCGTTCCAAAATCCATCAAATCTTTACCCAAAAACTTGAAAACTTCACAACACAAAACTCAACAGAAAATCTCATGAGCTCCGTTAGTATAAGAAAGCAAACCACCACTTTAATGTACTGTAATTAACTCATTATTTATTTATATTGGTGTTAAACCTACTGTATTCCAACTTCTCTATGGTTCATACCCCAGATACTAGCCATAGTTTCATCAAAATAAGCAAACAACACACGAAAAACAGAATTTGTCAAAACTGAACAGTCTGTAGAAATCTAGAGGTTTCGAATACTTTTGTAACTCCAAAAATTCTGAAAAATTAGGATGACCTAAATAATTTGTATATTGATCTACTGCAGTTGTAATTGGTATTTTATTGCTCTCTGGTAAAAAATGAAAATTATTCTCGTGAGCGCATACTTTCGTTTTTTTTCAGCAAGATCAAACAACAATCACCCAAGAAGATCCTAAAGGCTTTACTTGGCACTAACACTAATTGAAACATAAAAACACAATTATAATAGAGGATAGATAAATTATTTATTACTAAACAGGAACAAAAAGTAAAGAACAAAAAAAAATTGGGTTGCCTCCCAACAAGCGCTATCGTTTAACGCCCCTAGCTAGGCATAAAGGCAAGAATAGATCTAGGTATTGCCATGATAATGATAAGGCAAATCATGAAAAATCATCTCATACTCCCTATGTTCAGCAGCAAGTTTTCTTTGTGGCAAGCAAAAGTAATCAAAAGGGACAAATTTAATGGGACAAAAGTCCCCAAGATCAAGCTCAGGAGGTATTGGTTCCTCCTTTGGCCCCTCACATTGCACAACCAATTCATCATTATAAGCATTCTTTTAGCAAAAAGTCACGAGCCTTTGTTCAAGGGAAAAACCTAACCCATTGTTCTGGATAGAAAAATTATCATTAAGTTCAGAAATCCTATCAACTAGAACATTGGTAGGAACCTTTTTTCTAAGGTTTTCATTAAAAGCAACATGATCTAAAGATCGTAAGCGCATTATGTCTTCTTTATAAAAAAGGATTGCTTCTATGGGAGGACAGCCGGCATCCACCCTATAATGCACAAAAATTGCATTGGCCTCTTTTATTATAAATCTAAACTAATGAGCTAAAAAGAGTAGCTGCTCGCTTAACAGAAGAATGCTCAATATTATAAAATTCTAGAAAAATCCTCTGTATGCAAGGATGCATGTGGATAAATTGTCTTTCAAGTTCAACCACGAGCAAAGATATAGCATCCGCAAGACTACTAGTTTTATGAAGAATAGACCCGCTCATAGTGGGCAAAGCACCGGCGCAAGTAAAGAAATCTTGAATAACTCCTTTTCCAATAATATTACCACTACTAATCCGAAACTTTTTAGTGTGTAAAATAGTAGGTTCTTCATGAGGATAATCAAAAGCATAAACGTTTCCCCCATCGTTACTACTATCCTTTTCAATGATAACCTCCCCGGTTTCAGACATGATGGCAACAAACCGTACTAAGAACGAACACACAAGAGGCAAGCGGAAAGAGACGGATGGAAAAAGGGCAAATACAATGGCAAAGGTGAAGTGGGGGAGAGGAAAACGAGAGGCAAATGGAAAATAATGTAATGCGAGGGAGAAGAGTTTGTGATGGGTACTTGGTATGTCTTGACTTGAGCGTAGATCTCCCTGGCAACGGCGCCAGAAAACCTTCTTGCTACCTCTTGAGCATGCGTTGGTTTTCCCTTGAAGAGGAAAAGGGTGATGCAGCAAAGTAGCGTAAGTATTTCCCTCGGTTTTTGAGAACCAAGGTATCAATCCAGTAGGAGATAACACGCAAGTCACCTAGTACCTGCACAAACAATCAACAACCTCGCAACCAACGCAATAAAGGAATTGCCAATCCCTTCATGGTCACTTACGAAAGTGAGATCTAATAAAGATAATAAGATAAATATTTTTGGTATTTTTGTTGTATAGATTGGAAAATAAAGATTGCAAAATAGTAAACTGTTGGAAATATGCCCTAGAGGCAATAATAAAATGATTATTATATTTCCTTGTTCATGATAATTGTCTATTATTCATGCTATAATTGTATTATCCGGAAATCATAATACATGTGTGAATACATAGACCACAATGTGTCCCCAGTGAGCCTCTAGTTGACTAGCTCGTTGATCAACAGATAGTCATGGTTTCCTAGCTATGGACATGGGGATGTCATTGATAATGGGATCACATCATTAGGAGAATGATGTGATGGACAAGGCCCAAACCTAAGCATAGCACAAAGATCGTGTAGTTCGTTTGCTGTAGCTTTTCTGGATGTCAAGTATCATTTCCTTAGACCATGAGATTGTGCAACTCCCGGATACCGTAGGAGTACCTTGGGTGTACCAAACGTCACAACGTAACTGGGTGACTATAAAGGTGCATTACAAGTATCTCCGAAAGTGTCTGTTGGGTTGGCACGAATCGAGACTGGGATTTGTCACTTCGTATGACGAAGAGGTATTTCTGGGCCCACTCGGTAATGCATCATCATAATGAGCTCAATGTGATCAAGTGGTTGATCACAGGATCATGCATTACGGTACGAGTAAAGTAACTTGCCGGTAACAAGACTGAACAAGGTATTGGGATACCGACGATCGGGTCTCGGGCAAGTAACGTACCGATTGACAAAGGGAATTGAGTACGGGATTAATTAGGTCCTCGACATCGTGGTTCATCCAATGAGATCATCGAGGAGCATGTGGGAGCCAACATGGGTATCCAGATCCCGCTGTTGGTTATTGACCAGAGAGTCGTCTCGGTCATGTCTGCTTGTCTCCCGAACCCGTAGGGTCTACACACTTAAGGTTCGGTGACGCTAGGGTTATATAGATATGAATATGCAGTAATCCAAAAGTTGTTCGGAGTCCCGGATGAGATCCTGGACGTCACGAGGAGTTCCAGAATTGTCCGGAGGTGAAGAATTATATATAGGAAGTGTAGTTTCGGCCATCGGGAAAGTTTCGGGGTCACCGGTATTGTATCGGGACCACCGGATGGGTCCCGGGGGTCCACCTGGTGGGGCCACCCATCCCGGAGGGCCCCATGGGCTGAAGTGGGGAGGGGAACCAGCCCATAGTGGGCTGGTGCGCCCCCCCTTGGGCCCCCCATGCGCCTAGGGTTGGGAACCCTAGGGGAGGGGGCGCCTCCACTTGCCTTGGGGGGTACTCCACCCCCTTGGCCGCCGCCCCCCTAGGAGATCCCATCTCCTAGGGCCGGCGCACCCCCCTAGGGGGCCTATATAAAGGAGGGGGGAGGGAGGGCAGCAACACCTCAAGCCTTGGCGCCTCCCTCTCCCCTGCTACACCTCTCCCTCTCGCAGAAGCTCGGCGAAGCCCTGCTGCGATCACTGCTGCATCCACCACCACGCTGTCGTGCTGCTGGATCTTCATCAACCTCTCCTTCCCCCTTGCTGGATCAAGAAGGAGGAGACGTCATCTGCTCCGTACGTGTGTTGAACGCGGAGGTGCCGTCCGTTCGGCACTTGGTCATCGGTGATTTGCATCACAGCGAGTACGACTCCATCATCCCCGTTCTCTTGAACGCTTCCGCTCGTGATCTACAAGGGTATGTAGATGCACTCTCCTCTCGTTGCTAGTTGACTCCATAGATTGATCTTGGTGAAACGTAGGAATTTTTTTTGTTTTCTGCAACGTTCCCCAACAGTGGCATCATGAGCTAGGTCTATGCGTAGTTACTATGCACGAGTAGAACACAAAGTAGTTATGGGCGTCGATATTGTCAATTTGCTTGTCGTTACTAGTCTTATCTTGATTCGGCGGCATCGTGGGATGAAGCGGCCCGGACCAACCTTACACGTACGCTTACGTGAGACCGGTTCCACTGATTGACATGCACTAGTTGCATAAGGTGGCTAGTGTTGGAAATATGCCCTAGAGGCAATAATAAAAGCATTATTATTATATTTCCTTGTTCATGATAATTGTCTTTATTTATGCTATAATTGTGTTATCCGGAAATCGTAATACATGTGTGAATAACAGACACCAACATGTCCCTAGTAAGCCTCTAGTTGACTAGCTCGTTGATCAACAGATAGTCATGGTTTCCTGACTATGGACATTGGATGTCATTGATAACGAGATCACATCATTAGGAGAATGATGTGATGGACAAGACCCAATCCTAAACATAGCATAAGATCGTATAGTTCGCTTGCTAGAGTTTTCCAATGTCAAGTATCTTTTCCTTAGACCATGAGATCGTGTAACTCCCGGTGTCGGGGGACTAATGCATGAACACCTATGGGACCGGCGGACCGAGCCCCTTTCGGTTCGGCGGGGGCGGAGGTCGCACGAAGAGCGGATCGAGGCGAAGAACATGAGCAGTTTACCCAGGTTCGGGCCGCACGGATGCGTAAAACCCTACTCCTGCTTTGTGGTTTGTATTGAGTTCTTGCTCGGGAGCGCGGAGTGCTACAGTACACACCAGCGGCTAACGAGACCGAGCCTGAGTGTTCTCTTTTTTCCGAACCCCCCTCTACGTTGCACATGGGCCTCCTTTTATATGCTCAAGGGGTCACCGACAGTGGCAATGGAGACAAAGGGTAAAAATGGAAAGGTGCTGCGGTAGGTACAGCTACCTGCTACAGTGTATCATACCTAACCCTGACGGCAGGGGACAAGGGCATTAAATGCCCATCTGTGTCGCCTAAACAGTGCAAAAGGGACCGTCAGGGACGCCACCGCTCGCCACGATGGCAATCTTGTCAGCGCCGCTCGCCACCGCGCATCGCTGGCTGCACAGCCTCCCGCCACGCATGCCTGGAAGGGTCCCAGAGCGACACGTTGGTGGATGTGCTGGAGCGCGGGCACAGAGTGGTGGCTTTCCACGGCAAGCGCCTTGCCGTGGTCGTTGTCTTGTCGCGTCCGGGAGCTTGTCGCTCACCGGGCCCTGCCGGGACGCGAGGCGCGCCGCGGCAAGTTCCTTGAGATGCCTTGGGTGGCCTTCCCGGCAAGCTCCTCTTTCCGGGGTCTTGTCTCCTTAAGCGCCTTGCCTTGGTTGGCCTTCCCGGCAAGCTCCTCTTGCCGGGGTCTTGTGGTGTCTTGGTTTGGATACTTTGTTCTTGAATGGCTCCAAAGGAACCACGGAGGACCTTGGCGTTCACCCGGCAAGCCTTGCCGCGGGATGCTGCGACTGCCCGTGCACAAGTTCAGGATACTAGGGTACCCCTACTCTAGTACACCGACAGAAGCCCCCGGGCCTGGGCCATATACGGTGCCGAGCGCTATTGGGCCAGGCCCAAAACAGGGCACGGGCACGCGCGGCCTAGGTTACGCCCTATCTCTCTCCGTACCCACCGCACCCTCCCCGAACGGCACGCGTTGAATGCGGCGTTGTGGGAGAGATCGTGGGTGGTTTCTTTATTCGGAAATGCGGAACATCCGCCCCCTCCCTCTTTATAAGCAGGGGAAATACGGGTAGTTCGTCCATTCGCCCGTTGCTGCTCCAATCTCAAAAATCTCCGCCGCTCCCTCGTCTTCCCAAAGCCGAAAGAGAGCAGCGCTCCGCCCCCCATCGCCACCAGCACCACCAACGCCGTCGACCTCCTCCACCACTTCCGCCATGGCTCCAAAAGCCGACAAGGGGAAGGTCGTGAAGTCGACCGAGGCGCAGCGGCTTGCGACGCTGCGAAAGGAGCGGGCAGTATTCCCCCCCAAGCTTGCCGCGAGGGAGCTGAGGGAGAACTACTACCTCTTCTGGTCGACGGAGACACGAGCGCATCCGCGCACGAAGGTACTTCCCTCCGCCGCTTGGAAGAAGGCCCCAAACGGATACCCTTTCTTTGCCTTGTTCTTCTACTGCGGGCTCTGCCCGCCTTTCTCTGAATTCTTCTGCGATATCATGAACACCTACGGGTTCCATCTCCTCGACTTCACCCCCAATGCCATTCTGACCATGGCGGTTTCCGCACATCTCTGCGAAAACTTTGTCGGAGTCCATCCCAATGTAGCCCTCTTTCGCCACTTCTTTATACCCCGAGTAGAGAGAGGAGAGCCTTTATCCGGTGGAATCGCCTGGATCTCAAGGGCCGGCAAGAAGGAAACTTATCTGGAGGGAGAATTCTGCGGCAAGTGGGAGGAGTGGAGAGCAGACTGGTGCTGGATTGACGAGGAGAACCCGCAGCCATTCACCACCCGGCGCCAAACCCTAGTAGCACGCGGCAGCGATTAGAGTGACGTGGCCCCGGAAGACGACAGGCTGAAGATTGCTGTCACCCGGATCCTACGCCTCAGGCTTGTCGGGCTCACTGTAGGCGCTGTTGGCGCGGATTTTCTTCGCCGCCGCATCGCCCCTGCAGGAACGGGGGAGACCCACTTGGGAGTTCAAGAATGCGGCTGATATCATGAGGTTGTGGCCTGGCCTCAACTTCAACTTCACAGTTCTGGAGCTCAACGCGATGCTCCAGGAGCTGTTCAAGTACGACCCTCAACACCCCGAAGTTTTCAGGTTGCCGGGGGGGTCGTTCCGCTGTGCAACAACTCCGCGCTCGACCGCATCCGTGCAATGATGCCGTTGTGCGACTCGCGTGGAATTGTCCCAACTTGGCAAGAGCCTGCAGACGACGCGTGCAGCAATTCTTCGATGACTTGGTGGAAGTGCCGATCCGCTCCGACGAGAAAGATAGCCTCACCTGCGACACCACCGATGCGGAGATGGCACTCATCGCCACTAGGCTAGAAGAGGCGGCGGCAGCCGCAGCCGCGGGCGAATTTGGATTCACCGTGGAGGAGGCAGAGGCAGCAGAGGCGGCAAGCCGTGCCGAGCGAGGGGAGCCTGCTGGCGAGAAAGAGCTTGCCGGGCGTAACGTCGAGTCGAGCGAGCCCACCAAGGATACGAGCGGCTCGCTGGAGATCAACTCGTCTTCCTCCTCATCTTCAGACAGCTCGCCGCAAGCAGAGCCTCCATCCGCACCAAGAAGGCGTCTCCGCAAGGTCGGTGACGTAGCGGAGCGGCAGGCGAGGCAACAGTCGCCACGCCGCATGACACGCTCCACCGCGGCAAGCACTGTTACCGCGGGAGCGCCTCACGCTGTGACGGAAACTGGAGCGCCTTTCTCTGAATTCTTCTGCGATATCATGAACACCTACGGGTTCCATCTCCTCGACTTCACCCCCAATGCCGTTCTGACCATGGCGGTTTTCGCACATCTCTGCGAAAACTTTGTCGGAGTCCATCCCAATGTAGCCCTCTTTCGCCACTTCTTTATACCCCGAGTAGAGAGAGGAGAGCCTTTATCCGGCGGAATCGCATGGATCTCAAGGGCCGGCAAGAAGGAAACTTATCTGGAGGGAGAATTCCGCGGCAAGTGGGAGGAGTGGAGAGCAGACTGGTGCTGGATTGACGAGGAGAACCTGCAGCCATTCACCACCCGGCGCCAAACCCCAGTAGCACGCGGCAGCGATTGGAGTGACGTGGCCCCGGAAGACGACAGGCTGAAGATTGCTGTCACCCGGATCCTACGCCTCAGGCTTGCCGGGCTCACTGTAGGCGCTGTTGGCGCGGATTTTCTTCGCCGCCGCATCGCCCCCCTGCAGGAACGGGGGAGACCCACTTGGGAGTTCAAGAATGCGGCTGATATCATGAGGCTGTGGCCTGGCCTCAACTTCAACTTCACAGTTCTGGAGCTCAACGCGATGCTCCAGGAGCTGTTCAAGTACGACCCTCAACACCCCGAAGTTTTCAGGTTGCCGGGGGGGTCGTTCCGCTGTGCAACAACTCCGCGCTCGACCGCATCCGTGCAATGATGCCGTTGTGCGACTCGCGTGGAATTGTCCCAACTTGGCAAGAGCCTGCAGACGACGCGTGCAGCAATTCTTCGATGACTTGGTGGAAGTGCCGATCCGCTCCGACGAGAAAGATAGCCTCACATGCGACACCACCGATGCGGAGATGGCACTCATCGCCACTAGGCTAGAAGAGGCGGCGGCAGCCGCAGCCGCGAGCGAATTTGGATTCACCGTGGAGGAGGCAGAGGCAGCAGAGGCGGCAAGTCATGCCGAGCGAGGGGAGCCTGCCGGCGAGAAAGAGCTTGCCGAGCATAACGTCGAGTCGAGCGAGCCCACCAAGGATACGAGCGGCTCGCTGGAGATCAACTCGTCTTCCTCCTCATCTTCAGACAGCTCGCTGCAAGCAGAGCCTCCATCCGCACCAAGAAGGCGTCTCCGCAAGGTCGGTGACGTAGCGGAGCGGCAGGCGAGGCAACAGTCGCCACGCCGCATGACACGCTCCACCGCGGCAAGCACTGTTACCGCGGGAGCGCCTCACGCTGTGACGGCAACTGGAGCGCCTTTCTCTGAATTCTTCTGCGATATCATGAACACCTACGGGTTCCATCTCCTCGACTTCACCCCCAATGTCGTTCTGACCATGGCGGTTTTCACACATCTCTGCGAAAACTTTGTCGGAGTCCATCCGAATGTAGCCCTCTTTCGCCACTTCTTTATACCCCGAGTAGAGAGAGGAGAGCCTTTATCCGGCGGAATCGCCTGGATCTCAAGGGCCGGCAAGAAGGAAACTTATCTGGAGGGAGAATTCCGCGGCAAGTGGGAGGAGTGGAGAGCAGACTGGTGCTGGATTGACGAGGAGAACCCGCAGCCATTCACCACCCGGCGCCAAACCCCAGTAGCACGCGGCAGCGATTGGAGTGACGTGGCCCCGAAAGACGACAGGCTGAAGATTGCTGTCACCTGGATCCTACGCCTCAGGCTTGCCGGGCTCACTGTAGGCGCTGTTGGCGCGGATTTTCTTCACCACCGCATCGCCCCCTGCTGGAACGGGGGAGACCCACTTGGGAGTTCAAGAATGCGGCAGATATCATGAGGCTGCGGCCGGGCCTCAACTTCAACTTCACAGTTCTGGAGCTCAACGCGATGCTCCAGGAGCTGTTCAAGTACGACCCTCAACACCCCGAAGTTTTCAGGTTGCCGGGGGGGTCATTCCGCTGTGCAACAACTCCGCGCTCGACCGCATCCGTGCAATGATGCCGTTGTGCGACTCGCATGGAATTGTCCCAACTTGGCAAGAGCCTGCAGACGACGTCGTGCAGCAATTCTTCGATGACTTGGTAGAAGTGCCGATCCGCTCCGACGAGAAAGATAGCCTCACCCGCGACACCACCGATGCGGAGATGGCACTCATCGCCACTAGGCTAGAAGAGGCGGCGGCAGCCGCAGCAGCGGGCGAATTTGGATTCACCGTGGAGGAGGCAGAGGGAGCAGAGGCGGCAAGCCGTGCCGAGCGAGGGGAGCCTGCCGGTGAGAAAGAGCTTGTCGGGCATAACATCGAGTCGAGCGAGCCCGCCAAGGATACGAGCGGCTCGCTGGAGATCAACTCGTCTTCCTCCTCATCTTCAGACAGCTCGCCGCAAGCAGAGCCTCCATCCGCACCAAGAAGGCGTCTCCTCAAGGCCGGTGACGTAGCGGAGCGGCAGGCGAGGCAACAGTCACCGCGCCGCGTGACACGCTCCACCGCGGCAAGCACTGTTACCGCGGGAGCGCCTCACGCTGCGACGGCAACTAGAGCGGGGCCCTCCCGGACCACCGCTTCTACTCCTGCTGCTTCTCACACCGCGGTGACAGCCGGAGCGGGGTCGTCTCAGACCGCCGCCATTGCTCCCGCCAAGCGGCCAAGGGAAGCTACTCCTCCGCCTCCTCGCGCTGGACGTGAGCCAAACTTCGACCTCTCCGCAGTCAGCTCCGACGAGGAAGAAGAAGAAGAGTAAGACTCCCTTGGTGTACTTGTAGTTCTTCAATCCTTGCTGTTTGTCTTGTATCTCATTTGCTTGACTCTGAACTTGCTCCTTTTTAGGACTCTGGCCCAGAGAGCTGCAAAGAGAGCCAAAATCCCGGTGATTGTCATCGAGGACGAACCTACTGCGATAGCAGGGGGTGCTCCCGAGACAACCTTGCCGGACCCGACAACTTTTCTCCAGAGCAGCCCCCAGCGTAAGTATATGGTTTGCTTTCCGCTGTGAGATGCGCATGGATACTCTGTCTTTGCTGATATCTTACTGCTGGTTTGTGTAGGAGCAGAGCAGCCCCACCAAGAGCCAAGGGAAAATCCCCCGACAAGGGAGAGCTCTCCGGCAAGGGAGGGCTTTCCTGTAAGGGAGAAGTCTCCGGTAAGGGAGGGTTCTCCGGCAAGGGACAGCACCAGCGGCCCCCCGATGGTGGAGACCACGACTGCAGAACCCGGCACAGGTAATCCTTTCGCTTCAAAACTTTCCTTGGGTTCTTCTTCTTTTGATCTTCTTGGGTTTTTGCTTGACTCTTTTCCCTTTTCCGGCTGTCAGACCCATCTGCTACGGAGCCAATGGAGACTGAGGTTGCCGCCGAAGAAGCGGCCGGTGCTGACGATCCCGCCGGCGCAGAGGCCGCCAAGGCTGCCGCCGCGGCAACTGGCGAGGGGTCTGGCGATCGCCCTGACGGCCCTGAGGCCGCAGGAGCGCCAGGCGCTACACCGACCGCCGACCCGTCCGCCGCTGCCGCAGCGCCAGGCTCCGAAGAGCCCCAGCCAGGCGTCTACTTGAAGGCCGGCAACGACGTCTTCATCAACCTTCCCTGGGCATCGAGCTCCAGGGCGCCGGTCGAGGGAGAGATCTTCGACGGGGATGTGCTTGCCTCCGCTGGGCTGACGCTGGTTGACGCGCCGAGCAGCAGCAGCAACGAGCACGAGGAAGAGCGGCTGTTGCGGAAGTTGTTGTCGCTCTACCGCGCGCGGCAAGCCAAGCTGGAATCCCACGAGGCGCTTGTCGCGAAGGCGGGAGCAGACATCGAGAAGCGCGCGGAAGAGCTCGGGGGTTTCCATCAGGAAGCCCTCTGGTCCCTGGCGGAGGAGCGGGAGCAGCTCACCGAAGCTCAGAAGGCCTTCCTCCTCGAGAAGGCTGAAGTCGAAGAGCAACAGCGACTTGCCGCTGTGAAGCTATCCGCGGAGGAGGGCGAGCTGGCGCAGCGGAAGGTCAATCTTGACGCCCACGAGGAGGAGCTTGCCGTGCACGAGGAAAAACTCGGCGGAGCCCTTAAGCAAGCAGAGGATGATGCCGCAGTTGCCGAGGCCGCCAAGAAGGAGCTGGAGATGAAGGTGGTGCAGCTGGAAGCCGATCTTGCCGAGAAGGGCAAAGAGCTCAGCGCCGCCAAAGACTCCAATGCAGATCTTGAGTTGAAGCTGACCACTTTGACCGAGACGCCGGACGGCGCCAAGGAGCAGGAGACAGCCTTGAAAGAAGAGATCAAGGCCGACAAGGCGCTGTTGGAGAGTGTTGCCGCCACCCAGAATGCTATCAGGGAAAATGTGGAGCACTGGACGGAGAGCCTCGTGAGCGCTGCCGCAGATATTGACAGGGAGTTGGCACAGCTGGGGATGGAGGATCTCGGGTATCCCTCCGACGAGAACCTCCAACCCAGCGCCAAGCTCGTCTTGTTCTTCAAGGGCGTGGCGACGGCCCTCCAACGACTCCAGGAGAGGATCCCAAAGCAGCTGGCCGACGAGTCGCGCAAGATCTGTGCGGGAGCTCTTCAGAAAGTGTTGGTGAAGGTGGCCTTCCGCAATCCGGGCCTCAACCTCACCAACGTCCACAAGACCCTACCGCCGGATGCCGATCTGGAGGCGCTCAAGGCCCTTGTCGCACCCATTGTGGACAAGGTGAGCGGGATCAAGAGGATCAAGGGCGATCGCGTAGATTAGGCCTCCCATTTCTTCTTTCCTTGTAGCTGTTTGTCATGCTATGAAAACAATCTGTTAGAGCCGCGAAAAGCTATCTTTGTAATATAACTCTATTCTGGGTAATGATTGCAATGTTATTCCCTTTACTTGATTCCTCCCTTTGTATGTTTTTGCCCTACGCTTTTAGGGAACTTGCCGGTGCAGGTACCTGAGCCGCGAGCGCTGAGTGCGGGACATCAGCAGCCTGCTGGCGGTGCCGCTACCGACAAGAAACCTTGTCGCAACTAGTTGCAGCTCACTTAAGTTGTTGAGCGGACTCGAAACAAAGTAAGGGCGCAACTAGCTACGAGTTGGTTCCTACGCGCATAGGTTTTCCATACAAAGTGCTGTCGTTCAAGGGAGATAACTTAAAATTTTAAAAAATCTGATTGCTCAAACTTTGGCAACTTAGCTTTTCTGTTGTTTGCTTCCCGGTAAGGCGAAATTTTCTTGAACGACGCCTGGTCCATACCATTATTTTCTCCTTTCCTCCCCGGCAAACTTGTGGGCGAGGGAACCTTCCTTTCCTTGAGAAAAAAGAAAGAAGAGAAAATAAAGATACGGAGCCTTACGGCTCGTTATTGCTTTCCGTGGAGTAGGTGCTGCACAAAGTGTCAGATCATATATGCCAAAAAATAGAGAGCATGAAATTGACAAAATGTGCGGAGCACATGAGCTTTACTTATGCACGGGGTCTGCGCCCGGCTTTGTACAAAGGATTACATGCAATAGCGGCAAGACTTGTACAAAAGGTGGTTGCCGGAACAGGTTCCGGCAACCGCGCCTTACGGGTAAAACTTACGAAGATACTTGTTCCAAGAGTTGCTCACCGGAATGCCATCTTCGGTCTCAAGGCGGACAGCGCCAGGCCTAGTGACTCGTTTCACCCGGTAAGGGCCTTCCCACTTTGGCGTCAACTTGTTGGAATTCTTGGCGGACTGAACACGCCGAAGAACAAGGTCGCCTTCCTCGAGACTTCTGGCGTTAACTTTACGGCTATGGTAGCGGCACAAAGCTTGCTGGTAGCGAGCAGCTCGCGCAGCAGCCTGAAGACGGTCTTCCTCAAGGAGCAGCGCGTCATCTTGTCGCAGCTGCTCTTGCTCGAGCTCATCATAAGAGAGCACTCGAGGTGACCCGTATACGAGTTCCGTGGGGAGAACTGCCTCTGCTCCATAGACTAGAGCGAAAGGTGCCTGGCCAGTGGCTCGATTTGGCGTCGTTCTGATCGACCAAAGAACCACCGGCAGCTCCTCGATCCAATTTCTTCCGCACTTGTGCAGCCTGTCGAAAGTCCTGGTCTTGAGCCCGCGCAGCACTTCAGCATTTGCCCTCTCCGCTTGACCGTTGCTTCTCGGGTGAGCAACAGAAGCAAAGCAAACCTTGGCGCCAAGATCTTGGACATACTGCATGAAGGTGCGGCTCGTGAATTGCGTACCGTTGTTGGTGATTATCCTGTTAGGGATCCCGAAGCGGCAAACAATCGACCTGAAGAACTTGACTGCTGACTGTGCTATCACCTTCCTCACTGGTTCCACTTCCGGCCACTTTGTGAACTTATCGATTGTGACGTACAAGTACTCAAAGCCCCCGACTGCTCGGGGAAAGGGGCCGAGGATGTCGAGCCCCCAGACCAAAAATGGCTAGGATAAAGGGATCGTCTGGAGAGCTTGAGCTGGTTGGTGTATCTGCTTGGAATGGAACTGGCACACTTCACACTTGGTTACTTGTGCAGTTGCATCCTGGAGGGTTGTGGGCCAAAAGAAACCTTGCCGGAATGCTTTGCCGACAAGTGCTCTTGCGCCAATGTGGTGACCACATATGCCTCCATGTATCTCTGCCAACAGCTTTTGTCCGTCTTCCCGGTGAATACACTTCAATTTCACACCGTTGAGTCTTCTTCTGTACAGTGTCTTGTCGACAAACTGGTACATACTTGACTGTCGGGCTACTCTTTCCGCTTCTTCTTGCTCTTCGGGAAGTTCTCCTGTCTGAAGGAAACGGACGATCCGCTGTGCCCATGTTGGAGCTTGTGGCTCGACAATAAGGACTAAAGGCAAATCTGCTGCTGTGGGAACATCTGCTTCTACGGCGAGAACCTGCTGCTCTGCGGGAGCTCGACGTTCCCCGGCAAGTTTGCCGGAGCAAAACTTGTCGGGAGCTTCTGCTTCAACGGAACAAACCCTAGGGCTTGCCGGAGCAGATTGCTCCTCGGCGCTCTTGGCGTTGATCTCGGGGACCTTCTTTGCCAAAGGCAAATCTGCTGCTACAGGAACGTCCGCTTCTACGGCGAGAACCTGCGGCTCTGCCGGAGCTTGACGTTCCCCGGCAAGCTTGCCGGAGCAAAACTTGCCGGGAGCTTCTGCTTCAACGGAACAAACCCTAGGGCTTGCCGGAGCAGACTGCTCCTCAGCGCTCTTGGCGTTGATCTTGGGGCCTTCTTGGCGGCGGCTTCGGGAAGCTCTGCCGGAAAATAGTCACCAGAAATCAACTTCCTCTTCTTACTCTGTCCAGTTGATGGTGTTACGGACGGTTGAGTCAGCTTGAGCACAAAGATCCCTGGTTCCACAGGTAACTTAAGTGCGGCGCACTTTGATAGGCCATCGGCAATGGCGTTCTGAGCTCTTGGAACATGTTCCATCTGTAGGCCGTCAAAGTGCTCTTCTAGCTTTCTCACTTCATCGACATAAGCTTCCATCAACGGACTCTGATAATTCTTGTTCACTTGGCAGACGACAAGCTGCGAGTCACCCCTGACAATGAGCTTCTTGATCCCAAGGTCTGCCGCGATCCTGAGACCGGCAAGCAAGCCTTCATACTCTGCAGTATTGTTTGTTGCTTGCTCCTTGGGAAAGTGCATCTGGACTATGAACTTGAGGTGCTCTCCGGTGGGTGCGATAAGCAGCACGCCAGCGCCGGCGCCTTGCAGCAAAAAAGCACCATCAAAGTACATCAGCCACTCTTTGCTTGCTTCGTCGACGGGGATGCTCGTTTCTGGAATTTCTTCATCTGGTGTTGGCGTCCATTCTGCTATGAATTCCGCCAATGCTCTGCTTTGGATAGTTGAAGTACTCTCAAACTTGAGGCCAAAACTTGACAGTTCCAATGCCCACTCAACAATCCTGTCTGTCGCTTCTGGATTCTGTAGTATCCTCTTCAGCAGAAAGCGAGTGACAACTATGATCTCATGTGCTTGGAAGTAATGGCGCAGCTTTCTCGAGGCCATGAGAAGGCCGAAAAGCAATTTCTGCACGCCAGAGTACCTTGACCTAGCCCCCTGCAGAAGGGACCTGACAAAGTAAACTGGGCGCTGCACCATTTTCTTCTGTATATCCTCGTGCATCTGCGCAGATCCATCTTTGTCGGGACCAGAGCTTGCCGGGGAAGCCTCCTGCTTGTCGCTGGATGCGCCTGCTGTGGTTGCTGGCTCGTCATCTGCCTCCCTCTCTGCCACTAACGCAGCACTAACCACTTGATTGGTTGCCGCTATATACAGCAGCAACTTCTCTTGTGGCTTAGGTGCGACAAGTGTTGGAGCAGAGGACAGGTATCTCTTCAAGTCTTGCAGCGCAGCCTCCGCTTCCGGAGTCCATTTCATTGGACCTGCCTTTTTCAATAATTTGAAAAACGGCAGGGCACGCTCAGCAGACCTAGAGATAAACCTGCTGAGAGCAGCCATGCAACCGGCAAGTCTTTGTACATCCTTGACGCGCTTTGGTGCTTCAATCTGCTCAATGACCTTGATCTTGTCGGGATTGGCTTCGATTCCCCGCTGAGACACGAAGAACCCAAGAAGCTTGCCGGAGGGGACTCCAAACACACACTTCTCGGGGTTGAGCTTGAGGCTGATCTTGCGCAGATTTGCAAAGGTCTCATCTAAATCTTGAATCAGAGTTGCCTTGTCCTTGCTCTTGACCACTATGTCATCCATGTAGGCTTCCACATTTCTGTGTATTTGTGGCTCAAGAGCGACATGGACTACCCTTGCGAATGTTGAACCAGCATTTTTTAAACCGAAAGGCATCCGTATGAAACAGTACGTGCCACATGGAGTAATAAATGCGGTCTTCTCTTCATCCTCTTCTGCCATGAAGATCTGATGGTATCCTGAGTATGCATCAAGAAATGAAAGCAAGTCACATCTGGCCGTGGAGTCAACAATCTGGTTGATGCGCGGCAAAGGAAATGGGTCTTTGGGACAAGCTTTGTTAACATCGGTAAAGTTGATACAAAGTCTCCATTTCCCGTTCGCCTTGCGCACGACTACAGGATTGGCCAGCCACGTAGGATGGAGCACTCCTCTGACAAGGCCTGCTGCTTCCAACTTCTCGATCTCTTCTATGATGAATTCTTGGCGCTCCACTGCTTGCTTCCTGACCTTCTGCTTGACGGGTCGTGCATGAGGACAAACGGCAAGGTGGTGCTCAATTACTTTCCTGGGAACACCGGGGATGTCAGACGGTTGCCAGGCAAACACGTCGACATTCGCCTGCAGGAAAGCAATGAGCGCGCTTTCCTATTTAGGGTCGAGAGTGGCACTGATGGTGAAGGTACCACCAGTGCCGTCCTCCTTGGCGGACACCTTCTTCGTCTCTGGCGGAGCTGCCATTGTCTTCTTACACTTGCCGGTGGAGCTCGATGGTGCGTCCTCGACGGCAGCGCAGCACTCCGAAGAGGTGCGCTTGCCGGAGTGGGCATCAGAACTCTTGCCGGACTTGGTCTTCTTCTTCCCCCCGGGAGCTTCAACGGCAAGTGACTTTCGATCTGCTGCGGCTGCCGCTTCCCGGTAGATCTTGTCGGCGCAGATAAGAGCATCCTTCTTGTCGCTGGGGACAGAGATGACGCTTATCGGGCCTGGCATCTTCAGCATGTTGTATGCGTAGTGAGAGGCTGCCATGAACTTGGCGAGTGCTGGACGGCCAAGTATCCCATTGTAAGGCAATGGAATATCGGCAACGTCAAAAGTGACCCTCTCAGTCCTGAAGTTCAGCTCGCTGCCAAATGTTACAGGCAACGTGACCTTCCCCTTCAGCTTGCTCCTTCTCGGGTTGATTCCTTGGAATGTGCCGGTCTCTTCAAGCTCACTGTCAGGGATTTGGAGTTTCTGGAGTACCGCGGAGGAGATCAGGTTCAAGCCGGCCCCGCCATCAACTAACATCTTAGTGAACCTTGAGGTTGCGGATAGTTGGTGAAACCAACATCGGCAAGCACCCGACCGCAGTTGTGCGATCAGGGTGGTCCTCAATATCAAAGATGATAGGCGTGCTGGACCATTTCAGAAGCTTGCGTGACTCGATAGGTGGTTCCGCCGCATTGACTTCCCGCACCCACTGCTTGAGTTGGCGGTGCGAAGTATGCAGAGATGCACCGCCGTCAACGCACAAGACCTCTGTGTCTTTCTGGAACTCCTGCTCACTGGTCTCGACATCCTCCATGTCTTCGTTGTCGTCGTCATCTTCATCCTTGTCACGGCCGCGGGGAGGTCTGTCTCCTTGCCGCTGCTTGGCCTTGCCGCAGCGTCCTCCCCGCCCGGCGCGCTTCTTGCCGGATTCTCCATCGCCACCTTGGGCCCTCTCCTTGTCGCGTCGCTCGTATTCAGCCTTTTGTTGCTGGACAAGCTGCTCGACCTTCTTGCAGCTCTGGAGGTCATGGCCCTTGGTGCGGTGGATCTTGCAGTACTGCTTGTCGGTGCCGTCCTGCTTGTCGGCGACTGCCACAGCCTGGCAGTTGGTGCATGCGGCAATCTCCTTGCTGGAGCTACCAACTTTGGCTTTCTTGGCGCCACCTTCGTTGCCGGACTGCTCAACGACTAGCACATCTTTGCCTTTCTTCTTCCTGTTGTTCCGCCGCCGGTTTTTCTTTGCCGGGGCAGCATCCTCGCTGTCAGATCCTCCTTCTCCTGTATTCTCTCCGGGGAGTTTCCTCCCTTCCTCAGCACGTGCACACTTGTCGGCCAGGGCATACAACTCACTGACGTCTCTGATCTTGCACATCGCCATCTCCTCCCGCATCCTGCGGTTACGCACGTTCTGATGGAATGCGCTGATGACCGCGATAGGGTAGACATCTGGGATGTTGTGCTGTACATGGCTGAATCTCTGAATGTACTTGCGCAGGGGCTCTCCTTCCTTCTGGGCGAGCAGATGAAGGTCACTCTCTTGGCCATGAGGTTTGTGGCCGCCTGTAAAGGCGCCGACAAATTGATGGCAAAGGTCTGCCCAGGAGGATATGGAGTTGTCCGGCAAGTGCATGAGCCAGGACCTGACGTTGGGCTTGAGCACCAGCGGGAAGTAGTTGGCAAGGATCTTGCCGGCCCGTCCCCCGGAAGCATGCACCGCGATGGTGTAGATCCTGAGGAACTCCGACGGATGCGACTTGCCGTCGTACTTCTCTGGTACATCTGGCTTGAAATTCTTCATGCTGGTCCACTAGACTTGCCGCAGCTCACGAGTAAACGCAGGGCAACCTACCGCGTACGGCAAGTCGCCTGGTTCCCCTGGCGCATGCATGTCAACAAAGGGCCCAGCGTGCTGGTCCGACTGATGTCGCGCTTCTCTTCGGCGCTCGATGCGTGTACGAGCGTCTTCTTGCTGTCGTTCATGAAGAACTTGGCGCTGATCGTGACGAGCTCGTGGATCTGATGACGCGGTGGAGTCGCTGTCGAGGTAGATCCGGCGAGTCGGCGATCTTGGCCTTCGGGGCGGAGAGTGCACAGTGGTTGCACCCCCATCGGTCTTGTCGCCACCGGCTCGTGTCTGGCTGGCTTGCCGCGGCTGCGACGTGCTCGGCTGCTGTTGAGTGTCGCCGTTGGCCAAGCCGATGAGACTCTGAATGGTGGCCCTCCAGTCGTCGATCTTGTCTGCCGTTAGAGGGTAGTCCAGGAGCAGTTGAGCTCGCGCTAAAGCTTCTGCTACAGTGGCGGGTGGCGGTGGCGAACGGTGCGAGGAGTGGGATATGCTCAGACTTCTAACTATGTTAGAAGGAGCAGTATCCCGTCCAGGCGACCGTGCCTTGCTCGTGCCAGCATGTTGGCGTGCATGCTGGTCTTGAGCACTCCGGGATCCACCAGCTCGATCTTGGTCCAGCAAACGCATGGTACTGTGAGTACCATAACGCTGCCGGTCCCGCGCCTCCTGAGATGGGCGCGGTGCATGTACAGACGCCGAGGTCTTGGAGTGCGCCCGGTCGTTGTGGGAGCCGGCCCCGCCGCCGATGGGTAGCGCAGCCTTGTCCTTGGACCTGGCAGCACCGTGAGCTCCCTCGTCGACGCCCGTTCTTCCGCCGGCATCTACCCCATCAGCCGTTTGCTCCAGCGGTGGTGGGCTCGGTGCGGACGGAGCAGCCGCCTCCGAAGCCTTCTTCTTCGGCGGCATGTCGATGAAGATGATGAAGATCTAGCTCGTGTGAACGCCGGATCTGGTTCACACAACCTCGACGCCCCCTACCTGGCGCGCCAAAGATGTCGGGGGACTAATCCACGAACACCTATGGGACCGGCGGACCGAGCCCCTTTCGGTTCGGCGGGGCCGGAGGTCGCACGAAGAGCGGATCAAGGCGAAGCACACGAGCAGTTTACCCAGGTTCGGGCTGCACGGATGCGTAAAACCCTACTCCTGCTTTGGGGTTTGTATTGAGTTCTTTCTCGGGAGCGCGGAGTGCTACAGTACACACCAGCGGCTAACGAGACCGAGCTTGAGTGTTCTCTTTTTTCCGAACCCCCCTCTACGTTGCACATGGGCCTCCTTTTATATGCTCAAGGGGTCACCGACAGGTGGCAACAGAGACAAAGGGTAAAAATGGAAAGGTGCTGCGGTAGGTACAGCTACCTGCTACAGTGTATCATACCTAACCCTGACGGCAGGGGACAAGGGCATTAAATGCCCGTCTGTGTCGCCTAAATAGTGCAAAAGGGACCGTCAGGGATGCCACCGCTCGCCACGATGGCAATCTTGTCAGCGCCGCTCGCCACCGCGCACCGCTGGCTGCACAGCCTCCCGCCACGCATGCCTGGAAGGGTCCCAGAGCGACACATTGGTGGATGTGCTGGAGCGCGGGCACAGAGTGGTGGCTTGCCGCGGCAAGCGCCTTGCCGTGGTCGTTTTCTTGTCGCGTCCGGGAGCTTGTCGCTCACCGGGCCCTGCCGGGACGCGAGGCGCGCCATGGCAAGTTCCTTGAGATGCCTTGGGTGGCCTTCCCGGCACGCTCCTCTTGCCGGGGTCTTGTCTCCTTAAGCGCCTTGCCTTGGTTGGCCTTCCCGGCAAGCTCCTCTTGCCGGGGTCTTGTGGTGTCTTGGTTTGGATACTTTGTTCTTGAATGGCTCCAAAGGAACCACGGAGGACCTTGGCGGTCACCCGGCAAGCCTTGCCGCGGGATGCTGCGACTGCCCGTGCACAAGTTCAGGATACTAGGGTACCCCTACTCTAGTACACCGACACCTGGATACCGTAGGAGTGCTTTGGTTATACCAAATGTCACAACGTAACTGGGTGACTATAAAGGTAGACTATGGGTATCTCCGAAAGTGTCTGTTGGGTTGACACGGATCAAGACTGGGATTTGTCACTCCGTATGACGGAGAGGTATCACTGGGCCCACTTGGTAATGCATCATCATTATGAGCTCAAAGTGACCAAGTGTCTGGTCACGGGATCATGCATTACGGTACGAGTAAAGTGACTTGCCAGTAACGAGATTGAACGAGGTATGGGGATACTAACGATTGAATCTCGGGCAAGTAACATATCGATTGACAAAGGGAATTGCATACGGGGTTGCTTGAATCCTCGACATCGTGGTTCATCCGATGAGATCATCGTGGAGCATGTGGGAGCCAACATGGGTATCCAGATCCCGTTGTTGGTTATTGACCGGAGAGTCGTCTCGGTCATGTCTGCATGTCTCCCGAACCCGTAGGGTCTACACACTTAAGGTTCGGTGACGCTAGGGTTGTAGGGATATGTATATGCAGTAACCCGAATGTTGTTCGGAGTCCCGGATGAGATCCCGGACATCACGAGGAGTTCCGGAATGGTTCGGAGGTAAAGAATTATATATAGGAAGTGCTATTTCGGCCATCGGGACAAGTTTCGGGGTTATCGGTATTGTACCGGGACCACCGGAAGGGTCCCAGGGGTCCACCGGGTGGGGACACCTGCCCCTGGGGGCCACATGGGCTGTAGGTGGTGCGCCTTGGCCTACATGGGCCAAGGGCACCAGCCCCAAGAGGCCCATGCGCCTAGGGTTCACAAAAGGGAAGAGTCCCACTAGTGGAAGGCACCTCCTAGGTGCCTTGGGGGGGGGGAGGGAAACCTCCCTTGGCCGCCGCCCCCCTAGGAGATTGGATCTCCTAGGGCCGGCGCCCCCCCCCCCCCTTGGCCCTCCTATATATAGTGGGGGAAGGAGGGCTTTTCATCCGCGCCTTTGGTTGTCTCCTTCTCCCTCTCCAACACCTCCTCCTCCTCCATAGTGCTTGGCGAAGCCCTGACGGAGTACTGCAGCTCCATCACCACCACACCGTCGTGCTGCTGCTGGAGCCATCTTCCTCAACCTCTCCTTCCCCCTTGCTGGATCAAGAAGAAGGAGACGTTACGCTGACCGTACGTGTGTTGAACGCGGAGGTGCCGTATGTTCGGTGCTAGGATCTCCGGTGATTTGGATCACGTCGTGTACGACTACCTCATCCCCGTTCTTTGAACGCTTCTGCTCGCGATCTACAAAGGTATGTAGATGCATCCGATTACTCGTTGCTAGATGAACTCATAGATGGATCTTGGTGAAACCGTAGGAAAAATTTATGTTTTCTGCAACGTTCCCCAACAGTGGCATCATGAGCTAGGTCTATGCATAGTTCTCTTGCACGAGTAGAACACAATTTGTTGTGGGCGTTGATGTTGTCAACTTTCTTGCCGCTACTAGTCTTATCTTGCTTCAATGGTATTGTGGGATGAAGCGGCCCGGACCAACCTTACACGTACACTTACGTGAGACCGGTTCCACCGACTAACATGCACAAGTTGCATAAGGTGGCTGGCGGGTGTCTGTCTCTCCTACTTTAGTTGGAGCAGATTCGATGAAAAGGGTCCTTATGAAGGGTAAATAGAAGTTGACAAATCACGTTGTGGCTTTCACGTAGGTAAGAAAATGTTCTGGCTAGAACCCTACTTCAGCCACGTAAAACTTGCAACAATAATTAGAGGACGTCTAACTTGCTTTTGCAGCAAGTGCTTTGTGATATGATATGGCCAAAGTTGTGATGAATGATGAATGATCTATATGTGATTTATGAGATGTTCATGCTATTGTAATAGGAATCACGACTTGCATGTCGATGAGTATGACAACCGGCAGGAGCCATAGGAGTTGTCTATAATTTTTGTATGACCTGCGTGTAGAAACGCCATGTAAATTACTTTACTTTATTGCTAAACACGTTAGCCATAGTAGTAGAAGTAATAGCTGGCGAGCAACTTCATGGAGACACAATGATGGAGATCATGATGATGGAGATCATGGTGTCATGCCGGTGACAAGATGATCATGGAGCCCCAAGATGGAGATCAAAAGAGCTATGTGATATTGGCCATATCATGTCACTATTATTATTTGATTGCATGTGATGTTTATCATGTTTTTGCATCTTGTTTACTTAGAACGACGGTAGTAAATAAGATGATCCCTCATAATAATTTCAACAAGTGTTCCCCCTAACTGTGCACCGTTGCGACAGTTCGTTCGTTTCTAAGCATCACGTGATGATCGGGTGTGATAGATTCCAACATTCACATACAACGGGTGTAAGACAGATTTACACATGCAAACACTTAGGTTGACTTGACGAGCCTAGCATGTACAGACATGGCCTCGGAACACAGAAGACTGAAAGGTCGAGCATGAGTCGTATAGAAGATACGATCAACATGAAGATGTTCACCGATGTTGACTAGTCCGTCTCACGTGATGATCGGACACGGCCTAGTTGACTCGGATCATGTTATACTTAGATGACTAGAAGAGGGATGTCTATCTAAGTGGGAGTTCATTGTATAATTTGATTAGATGAACTTAATTATCATGAACTTAGTCTAAAATATTTACAATATGTCTTGTAGATCAAATGGCCAACGTAGTCCTCAACTTCAACGTGTTCCTAGAGAAAACCAAGCTGAAAGACGATGGCAGCAACTACACGGACTGGGTCCGGAACCTGAGGATCATCCTCATAGCTGGCAAGAAAGATTATGTCCTACAAGCACCGCTGGGTGACGCACCTATTCTCCCTGCAGAACAAGACGTTATGAACGCTTGGCAGGCACGTACCGATGACTACTCCCTCGTTCAGTGCGGCATGCTTTACAGCTTAGAGCCGGGGCTCCAAAAGCGTTTTGAGAGACATCGAGCATATGAGATGTTCGAAGAGCTGAAAATGGTTTTTCAAGCTCATGCCCGGGTCGAGAGATATGAAGTCTCTGACAAATTCTTCAGCTGTAAGATGGAGGAAAATAGTTCTGTTAGTGAGCACATACTCACTATGTCTGGGTTACATAACCGCTTGACTCAGCTGGGAGTTAATCTCCCAGATGACGCGGTCATTGATAGAATCCTCCAGTCGCTTCCACCAAGCTACAAGAGCTTTGTGATGAACTTCAATATGCAGGGGATGGAAAAGACCATTCCTGAAGTATTTGCTATGCTAAAATCAGCAGAGGTAGAAGTCAAGAAGGAACATCAAGTGTTGATGGTGAATAAAACTACTAAGTTCAAGAAGGGCAAGGGTAAAAAGAACTTCAAGAAGGATGGCAAGGGAGTTGCCGCGCCCGGCAAGCAAGCTGCCGGGAAGAAGCCAAAGAATGGACCCAAGCCCGAGACTGAGTGCTTTTATTGCAAGGAAAGTGGTCACTGGAAGCGGAACTGCCCCAAATACTTAGCGGACAAGAAGGCCGGCAAAACAAAAGGTATATGTGATATACATGTGATTGATGTGTACCTTACCAGTACTCGTAGTAGCTCCTGGGTATTTGATACCGATGCAGTTGCTCACATTTGTAACTCAAAGCAGGAGCTGCGAAATAAGCGGAGACTGGCAAAGGACGAGGTGACGATGCGCGTCGGGAATGGTTCCAAGGTCAATGTGATCGCCGTCGGCACGCTACCTCTACATTTACCTACGGGATTAGTTTTAAACCTCAATAATTGTTATTTAGTGCCAGCTTTGAGCATGAACATTGTATCGGGATCTCGTTTAATTCGAGATGGCTACTCATTTAAATCCAAGAATAATGGTTGTTCTATTTATATGAGAGATATGTTTTATGGTCATGCTCCGATGGTGAATGGTTTATTCTTCCTCGAACGTAATGCTACACATGTTCATAGTGTGAAAACCAAAAGATGTAAGGATGATAACGATAGTCCCACATACTTGTGGCACTGCCGCCTTGGTCACATAGGTGTCAAACGCATGAAGAAGCTCCATGCAGATGGACTTTTAGAGTCTCTTGATTACGAATCATTTGACATGTGCGAACCATGCCTCATGGGTAAAATGACCAAGACTCCGTTCTCGGGAACAATGGAGTGAGCAACCAACTAATTAGAAATCATACATACTGATGTGTGCGGTCCAATGAGTGTTGAGGCTCGCGGTGGCTATCGTTATGTTCTCACCCTCACTGATGATTTGAGTAGATATGGGTATGTCTACTTAATGAAACACAAGTCTGAGACCTTTGAAAAGTTCAAGGAATTTCAGAGTGAGGTTGAGAATCAACGTGACAGGAAAATCAAGTTCTTGCGATCAGATCGTGGGGGAGAATACTTGAGTCACGAATTTGGCACACACTTAAGAAAATGTGGAATAGTTTCACAACTCACGCCGCCTAGAACACCTCAGCGTAATGGTGTGTCCGAACATCGTAATCGCACTATATTAGATATGGTGCGATCTATGATGTCTCTTACCGATTTATCGCTATCTTTTTGGGGATATGCTTTAGAGACTGCTGCATTCACTTTAAATAGGGCTCCGTCGAAATCCGTTGAGACGACACCGTATGAATTATGGTTTGGGAAGAAAGCTAAGCTGTCGTTTCTAAAAGTTTGGGGATGCGACGCTTATGTCAAGAAACTTCAACCTGAAAAGCTCGAACCCAAGTCGGAAAAATGCGTCTTCATAGGATACCCTAAAGAAACTATTGGGTATACCTTCTACCTCAGATCCGAAGGCAAGATCTTTGTTGCCAAGAATGGATCCTTTCTAGAGAAAGAGTTTCTCTCGAAAGAAGTAAGTGGGAGGAAAGTAGAACTTGATGAAGTATTACCTCTTGAACCGGAAAATGGCGCAACTCAAGAAAATGTTCCTGAGGTGCCTGCACCGACTAGAGAGGAAGTTAACGATAATGATCAAGGTACTTCTGATCAAGCTCCTACTGAAATTCGAAGGTCCACAAGGACACGTTCCGCACCAGAGTGGTACGGCAACCCTGTCTTAGAAATCATGTTGTTGGACAACGGTGAACCTTCGAACTATGAAGAAGCGATGGCAGGCCCGGATTCCGACAAATGGCTAGAAGCCATGAAATCCGAGATAGGATCCATGTATGAAAACGAAGTATGGACTTTGACTGACTTGCCCGTAGAGCGGCGAGCCATAGAAAATAAATGGATCTTTAAGAAGAAGACAGACACGGATGGTAATGTGACCATCTATAAAGCTCGGCTTGTCGCTAAGGGTTATCGACAAGTTCAAGGGGTTGACTACGACGAGACTTTCTCACCGGTAGCGAAGCTAAAGTCAGTCCGAATCATGTTAGCAATTGCCGCATTTTACGATTATGAGATATGGCAAATGGACGTCAAAACGGCATTCCTTAATGGTTTCCTTAAGGAAGAATTGTATATGATGCAGCCGGAAGGTTTTGTCGATCCTAAGAATGCTGACAAGGTGTGCAAGCTCCAACGCTCGATTTATGGGCTGGTGCAAGCATCTCGGAGTTGGAACATTCGCTTTGATGAGATGATCAAAGCGTCTAGGTTTACGCAGACTTATGGAGAAGCCTGTGTTTACAAGAAAGTGAGTGGGAGCTCTGTAGCATTTCTCATACTATATGTAGATGACATACTTTTGATGGGAAATGATATAGAACTCTTGGACAGCATCAAGGCCTACTTGAATAAGAGTTTTTCAATGAAGGACCTTGGAGAAGCTGCTTATATATTAGGCATCAAGATCTACAGAGATAGATCAAGACGCCTCATAGGTCTTTCACAAAGCACATACCTTGATAAGATATTGAAGAAGTTCAATATGGATCAGTCTAAGAAGGGGTTCTTGCCTGTGTTGCAAGGTGTGAAATTGAGCTCAGCTCAATGTCCGACCACGACAGAAGATATAGAAGAGATGAGTGTCATCCCCTATGCCTCAGCCATAGGTTCTATTATGTATGCCATGCTGTGTACCAGACCTGATGTAAACCTTGCCGTAAGTTTGGTAGGAAGGTACCAAAGTAATCCCGGCAAGGAACACTGGATAGCGGTCAAGAATATCCTGAAGTACTTGAAAAGGACTAAGGAAATGTTTCTCGTTTATGGAGGTGACGAAGAGCTCGTCGTAAAGGGTTACGTCGATGCTAGCTTCGACACAGATCTGGATGACTCAAAGTCACAAACCGGATACGTGTATATTTTGAATGGTGGGGCAGTAAGCTGGTGCAGTTGCAAGCAGAGCATCGTGGCGGGATCTACATGTGAAGCGGAGTACATGGCAGCCTCGGAGGCAGCACATGAAGCAATATGGGTGAAGGAGTTCATCACCGACCTAGGAGTCATACCCAATGCGTCGGGGCCAATCAAACTCTTCTGTGACAACACTGGAGCTATTGCACTTGCCAAGGAGCCCAGGTTTCACAAGAAGACAAGGCACATCAAGCGTCGTTTCAACTCCATTCGTGAAAATGTTCAAGATGGAGACATAGATATTTGTAAAGTACATATGGACCTGAATGTAGCAGATCCGTTGACTAAACCTCTCCCTAGGGCAAAACATGATCAACACCAGAATTCCATGGGTGTTCGATTCATCACAATGTAACTAGATTATTGACTCTAGTGCAAGTGGGAGACTGTTGGAAATATGCCCTAGAGGCAATAATAAAAGCATTATTATTATATTTCCTTGTTCATGATAATTGTCTTTATTTATGCTATAATTGTGTTATCCGGAAATCGTAATACATGTGTGAATAACAGACACCAACATGTCCCTAGTAAGCCTCTAGTTGACTAGCTCGTTGATCAACAGATAGTCATGGTTTCTTGACTATGGACATTGGATGTCATTGATAACGAGATCACATCATTAGGAGAATGATGTGATGGACAAGACCCAATCCTAAACATAGCATAAGATCATATAGTTCGTTTGCTAGAGTTTTCCAATGTCAAGTATCTTTTCCTTAGACCATGAGATCGTGTAACTCCCGGATACCGTAGGAGTGCTTTGGGTATACCAAACGTCACAACGTAACTGGGTGACTATAAAGGTAGACTACGGGTATCTCCGAAAGTGTCTGTTGGGTTGACACGGATCAAGACTGGGATTTGTCACTCCGTATGACGGAGAGGTATCACTGGGCCCACTCGGTAATGCATCATCATTATGAGCTCAAAGTGACCAAGTGTCTGGTCACGGGATCATGCATTACGGTACGAGTAAAGTGACTTGCCGGTAACGAGATTGAACGAGGTATGGGGATACTGACGATCGAATCTCGGGCAAGTAACATATCGATTGACAAAGGGAATTGCATACGGGGTTGCTTAAATCCTCGACATCGTGGTTCATCCGATGAGATCATCGTGGAGCATGTGGGAGCCAACATGGGTATCCAGATCCCGCTGTTGGTTATTGACCGGAGAGTCGTCTCGGTCATGTCTGCATGTCTCCCGAACCCGTAGGGTCTACACACTTAAGGTTCGGTGATGCTAGGGTTGTAGGGATATGTATATGCAGTAACCCGAATGTTGTTCGGAGTCCCGGATGAGATTCCGGACGTCACGAGGAGTTCCAGAATGGTTCGGAGGTAAAGAATTATATATAGGAAGTGCTATTTCGGCCATCGGGACAAGTTTCGGGGTTATCGGTATTGTACCGGGACCACCGGAAGGGTCCCGGGGGTCCACCGGGTGGGGCCACCTGCCCCTGGGGGCCACATGGGCTGTAGGTGTTGCGCCTTGGCCTACATGGGCCAAGGGAACCAGCCCCAAGAGGCCCATGCGCCTAGGGTTCACAAAAGGGAAGAGTCCCACTAGTGGAAGGCACCTCCTAGGTGCCTTGGGGGGGAGGGAAACCTCCCTTGGCCGGCGCCCCCCTAGGAGATTGGATCTCCTAGGGCCGGCGCCCCCCCTTGGCCCTCCTATATATAGTGGGGGAAGGAGGGCTTTTCATCCGCGCCTTTGGTTGTCTCCTTCTCCCTCTCCAACACCTCCTCCTTCTCCATAGTGCTTGGTGAAGCCCTGACGGAGTACTGCAGCTCCATCACCACCACACCGTCGTGCTGCTGCTAGAGCCATCTTCCTCAACCTCTCCTAACCCCTTGCTGGATCAAGAAGAAGGAGATGTTACGCTGACCGTATGTGTGTTGAACGCGGAGGTGCCGTCCGTTCGGTGCTAGGATCTTCGGTGATTTGGATCACGTCGTGTACGACTACCTCATCCCCGTTCTTTGAACGCTTCCGCTCGCGATCTACAAAGGTATGTAGATGCATCCGATTACTCGTTGCTAGATGAACTCATAGATGGATCTTGGTGAAACCGTAGGAAAAATTTATGTTTTCTGCAACGTTCCCCAACAGCTAGCGGGTGTCTGTCTCTCCCACTTTAGTCGGATCGGATTCGATGAACAGGGCCCTTATGAAGGGTAAATAGAAATTGGCAATTCACGTTGTGGTTTTGGCGTAGGTAAGAAACGTTGTTGCTAGAAACCTATAGCATCCACGTAAAAACTTGCAACAACAATTAGAGGACGTCTAACTTGTTTTTGCAGCAAGTGTTTTGTGATGTGATATGGCCAAAGGTTGTGATGAATGATGAATGATATATGTGATGTATGAGATTGATCATGTTCATGTAATAGGAATCACGACTTGCATGTCGATGAGTATGACAACCGGCAGGAGCCATAGGAGTTGTCTTTATTTATTTATGACCTGCGTGTCAACATAAACGTCATGTAATTACTTTACTTTATTGCTAAAGCGTTAGCCATAGTAGTAGAAGTAATAGATGACGAGACAACTTCAAGAAGACACGATGATGGAGATCATGGTGTCATGCCGGTGACAAGATGATCATGAAGCCCCAAGATGGAGATCAAAGGAGCTATATGATATTGGCCATATCATGTCACTATTATTTGATTGCATGTGATGTTTATCATGTTTTTGCATCTTGTTTACTTAGAACGACGGTAGTAAATAAGATGATCCCTCATAATAATTTCAAGAAAGTGTTCCCCCTAACTATGCGCCGTTGCGACAGTTTGTTGTTTCGAAGCACCACGTGATGATCGGGTGTGATAGATTCCAACGTTCACATACAACGGGTGTAAGATAGATTTACACACACAATACAATTAGGTTGACTTGACGAGCCTAGCATGTACAGACATGGCCTCGGAACACAGAAGACCAAAAGGTCGAGCATGAGTCGTATAGAAGATACGATCAACATGAAGATGTTCACCGATGTTGACTAGTCCGTCTCACGTGATGATCGGACACGGCCTAGTCAACTCGGATCATGTTATACTTAGATGACTGGAGGGATGTCTATCTAAGTGGGAGTTCATTGAATAATTTGATTAGATGAACTTAATTATCATGAAATTAGTCTAAAATCTTTACAATATGTCTTGTAGATCAAATGGCCAACGTTGTCCTCAACTTCAACGCGTTCCTAGAGAAAACCAAGCTGAAAGACGATGGCAGCAACTATACGGACTGGGTCCGGAACCTAAGGATCATCCTCATAGCTGCCAAGAAAGATTATGTCCTAGAAGCACCGCTAGGTGATGCACCCGTCCCACAGAACCAAGACGTTATGAACGCTTGGCAGACACGTGCTGATGATTACTCCCTCGTTCAGTGCGTCATGCTTTACAGCTTAGAACCGGGGCTCCAAAAGCGTTTTGAGCGACATGGAGCATATGAGATGTTCGAAGAGCTGAAAATGGTTTTCCAAGCTCATGCCCGGGTCGAGATATATGAAGTCTCCGACAAGTTCTTCAGCTCTAAGATGGAGGAAAATAGTTCTGTCAGTGAGCACATACTCAAAATGTATGGGTTGCATAACCGCTTGACTCAGCTGGGAGTTAATATCCCGGATGACGTGGTCATTGACAGAATCCTTCAGTCGCTTCCACCAAGCTACAAGAGCTTTGTGATGAACTTCAATATGCAGGGGATGGAAAAGACCATTCCTGAAGTATTTGCAATGCTGAAATCAGCAGACATAGAAGTCAAAAAGGAACATCAAGTGTTGATGGTGAATAAAACCACTAAGTTCTAGAAAGGCAAGGGTAAGAAGAACTTCAAGAAGGACGGCAAGGGAGTTGCCGCGCCCGATAAGCAAGCTGCTGGGAAGAAGCCAAAGAATGGACCCAAGCCCGAGACTGAGTGCTTTTATTGCAAGGGAAGTGGTCACTGGAAGCGGAACTGCCCCAAATACTTGGCGGACAAGAAGGCCGGCATCACAAAAGGTATATGTGATATACATGTAATTGATGTGTACCTTACCAGTACTCGTAGTAGCTCCAGGGTATTTGATACCGGTGCGGTTGCTCACATTTGTAACTCAAAGCAGGAGCTGCGGAATAAGCGGAGACTGGCGAAGGACGAGGTGACGATGCGCGTCGGGAATGGTTCCAAGGTCGATGTGATCGCCATCGGCACGCTACCTCTACACTTACCTATGGGATTAGTTTTAAACCTCAATAATTGTTATTTAGTGCCAGCTTTGAGCATGAACATTGTATCAGGATCTCGTTTAATACGATATGGCTACTCATTTAAATCCGAGAATAATGGTTGTTCTATCTATATGAGAGATATGTTTTATGGTCATGCTTCGATGGTGAATGGTTTATTATTAATGAATCTCGAGCGTAATGCTACACATATTCATAGTGTGAATACCAAAAGATGTAAGGTTGATAATGATAGTCCCACATACTTGTGGCACTGCCGCCTTGGTCACATAGGTGTCAAACGCATGAAGAAGCTCCATGCAGATGGACTTTTAGAGTCTCTTGATTACGAATCATTTGACATGTGCGAACCATGCCTCATGGGTAAAATGACCAAGACTCCGTTCTCGGGAACAATGGAGTGAGCAACCAACTAATTAGAAATCATACATACTGATGTGTGCGGTCCAATGAGTGTTGAGGCTCGCGGTGCCTATCGTTATGTTCTCACCCTCACTGATGATTTGAGTAGATATGGGTATGTCTACTTAATGAAACACAAGTCTGAGACCTTTGAAAAGTTCAAGGAATTTCAGAGTGAGGTTGAGAATCAACGTGACAGGAAAATCAAGTTCTTGCGATCAGATCGTGGGGGAGAATACTTGAGTCACGAATTTGGCACACACTTAAGAAAATGTGGAATAGTTTCACAACTCACGCCGCCTGGAACACGTCAGCATAATGGTGTGTCCGAACGTCGTAATCGCACTCTATTAGATATGGTGCAATCTATGATGTCTCTTACCGATTTACTGCTATCATTTTGGGGCTATGCTGTAGAGACTGCCGCATTCACTTTAAATAGGGATCGGTCGAAATCCGTTGAGACGACACCGTATGAATTATGGTTTGGGAAGAAACCTAAGCTGTCGTTTCTAAAAGTTTGGGGATGCGATGCTTATGTCAAGAAACTTCAATCTGAAAAGCTCGAACCCAAGTCAGAAAAATGTGTCTTCATAGGATACCCTAAAGAAATTGTTGGGTATACCTTCTACCTCAGATCCGAAGGCAAGATCTTTGTTGCCAAGAATGGGTCCTTTCTAGAGAAGGAGTTTCTCTCGAAAGAAATAAGTGGGAGGAAGGTAGAACTTGATGAAGTATTACCTCTTGAAGCGGTAAGTGGCGCAGCTCAAGAAAATGTTCCTGAGGTGCCTGCACCGACTAGAGAGGAAGTTGATGATGATCATGAAACTTCAAATCAAGTTGCTACTGAACTTCGTAGGTCCACAAGGACACGTTCCACACCAGAGTGGTACGGCAACCCTGTCTTGGAAATCATGTTGTTAGACAACGGTGAACCTTCGAACTATGAAGAAGCGATGGCGGGCCCAGATTCCGACAAATGGCTGGAAGCCATGAAATCCGAGATAGGATCCATGTATGAAAACGAAGTATGGACTTTGACTGACTTGCCCGTTGATCGGTGAGCCATAGAAAATAAATGGATCTTTAAGAAGAAGACAGACGCGGATGGTAATGTGACCATCTATAAAGCTCGGCTTGTCGCTAAGGGTTATCGACAAGTTCAAGGGGTTGACTATGATGAGACTTTCTCACCCGTAGCGAAGCTGAAGTCCATCCGAATCATGTTAGCAATTGTCGCATTCTATGATTATGAGATATGGCAAATGGACGTCAAAACGGCATTCCTTAATGGTTTCCTTAAGGAGGAATTGTATATGATGCAGCCGGAAGGTTTTGTCGATCCTAAGAATGCTGACAAGGTGTGCAAGCTCCAACGCTCAATTTATGGGCTGGTGCAAGCATCTCGGAGTTGGAACATTCGCTTTGATGAAATGATCAAAGCGTTTGGGTTTATGCAGACCTATGGAGAAGCCTGCATTTACAAGAAAGTGAGTGGGAGCTCTGTAGCATTTCTCATATTGTATGTGGATGACATACTGTTGATGGGAAATGATATAGAATTCTTGGAAAGCATAAAGGCCTATTTGAACAAGTGTTTTTCAATGAAGGACCTTAGAGAAGTTGCTTATATATTAGGCATCAAGATCTATAGAGATAGATCGAGACGCCTCATTGGTCTTTCACAGAGTACGTACCTTGACAAGATTTTGAAGAAGTTCAAAATGGATCAGTCAAAGAAAGGGTTCTTGCCTGTATTGCAAGGTACTAGATTGAGCTTGGCTCAATGCCCGACCACGACAGAAGATAGAGAAAACATGAGTGTCGTCCCCTATGCCTCGGCCATAGGGTCTATCATATATGCTATGTTGTGTACCAGACCTGATATAAACCTTGCCGTGAGTTTGGTAGGAAGGTACCAAAGTAATCCCGGCATGGAACACTAGACAGCGGTCAAAAATATCCTGAAGTACCTGAAAAGGACTAAGGAAATGTTTCTCGTTTATGGAGGTGACGAAGAGCTTGTCGTAAAGGGTTACGTCGATGCTAGCTTCGACACAGATCTGGATGACTCTAAGTCACAAACCGCATACGTGTATATTTTGAATGGTGGGGCAGTAAGCTGGTGCAGTTGCAAGCAAAGCATTGTGGCGGGATCTACATGCGAAGCGGAGTACATGGTAGCCTCGGAGGCAGCACACGAAGCAGTCTGGGTGAAGGAGTTCATTACCGACCTAGGAGTCATACCCAATGCGTCGGGCCTGATGACTCTCTTCTGTGACAACACTGGAGCTATTGCCCTTGCCAAGGAGCCCAGATTTCACAGGAAGACCAGGCATATCAAGCGTCGCTTCAACTCCATTCGTGAAAGTGTTCAAAATGGAGACATAGAGATTTGTAAAGTACATACGGACCTGAATGTAGCAGATCCGTTGACTAAACCTATCCCTAGAGCAAAACATGATCAACACCAGAATTCCATGGGTGTTCGATTCATCACAATGTAACTAGATGATTGACTCTAGTGCAAGTGGGAGACTGTTGGAAATATGCCCTAGAGGCAATAATAAAATGATTATTATATTTCCTTGTTCATGATAATTGTCTATTATTCATGCTATAATTGTATTACCCGGAAATTGTAATACATGTGTGAATTCATAGACCACAATTTGTCCCTAGTGAGCCTCTAATTGACTAGCTCGTTGATCAACAGATAGTCATGGTTTCCTGGCTATGGACATGGGGATGTCATTGATAACGGGATCACATCATTAGGAGAATGATGTGATGGACAAGACCCAAACCTAAGCATAGCACAAAGATCGTGTAGTTCGTTTGCTGTAGCTTTTTTGGATGTCAAGTATCATTTCCTTAGACCATGAGATTGTGCAACTCCTGGATACCGTAGGAGTACCTTGGGTGTGTCAAACGTCACAACATAACTGGGTGACTATAAAGGTACATTACAGGTATCTTCGAAAGTGTCTGTTGGGTTGGCACGAATCGAGACTGGGATTTGTCACTCCGTATGACGGAGAGGTATCTCTGGGCCCACTCGGTAATGCATCATCATAATGAGCTCAATGTGATCAAGTGGTTGATCACAGGATCATGCATTACGGTACGAGTAAATTAACTTGCCGGTAATGAGACTGAACAAGGTATTGGGATACCGACGATCGGGTCTCGGGCAAGTAACATACCGATTGACAAAGGGAATTGAGTACGGGATTAATTAGGTCCTCGACATCATGGTTCATCCGATGAGATCATCAAGGAGCATGTGGGAGCCAACATGGGTATCCAGATCCCGCTGTTGGTTATTGACCAGAGAGTCATCTCGGTCATGTCTGCTTGTCTCCCGAACCCGTAGGGTCTACACACTTAAGGTTCGGTGATGCTAGGGTTGTATAGATATGAGTATGCAGTAATCCGAAAGTTGTTCGGAGTCCCGGATGGACGTCACGAGGAGTTCCGGAATTGTCCGGAGGTGAAGAATTATATATAGGAAGTGTAGTTTCGGCTATCGAGAAAGTTTCGGGGTCACCGGTATTGTACCGGGACCACCGGATGGGTCTCGGGGGTCCACCAAGTGGGGCCACCCATCCCGGAGGGCCCCATGGGCTGAAGTGGGGAGGGGAACCAGCCCATAGTGGGCTGGTGCACCCCCTTTGGGCCCCCCCATGCGCCTAGGGTTGGGAAACCTAGGGGAGGGGGCGCCTCCACTTGCCTTGGGGGGTACTCCACCCCCTTGGCCGCCGCCCCCCCTAGGAGATCCCATCTCCTAGGGCCGGAGCACCCCCCTAGGGGGCCTATGTAAAGGAGGGGGGCGGAGGGCAGCAACACCTTAAGCCTTGGCGCCTCCCTCTCCCCTGCTACACCTCTCCCTCTCGCAGAAGCTCGGCGAAGCCCTGCTGCGATCACTGCTGCATCCACCACCACGCTGTCGTGCTGCTGGATCTTCATCAACCTCTCCTTCCCCCTTGCTGGATCAAGAAGGAGGAGACGTCATCCGCTCCGTACGTGTGTTGAACGCGGAGGTGCCGTCTGTTCGGCACTTGGTCATCGGTGATTTGGATCACGGCGAGTACGACTCCATCATCCCCATTCTCTTGAACGCTTCCGCTCGCAATCTACAAGGGTATGTAGATGCACTCTCCTCTCGTTGCTAGTTGACTCCATAGATTGATCTTGGTGAAACGTAGGAAATTTTTTTGTTTTCTGCAACGTTCCCCAACATAAACGAGATGCGATAATAAAAGAGATGCAATATAATAACTAAGAGACCCGGGGGGCCATAGGTTTCACTAGTGGCTTCTCTCATGATAGAAAGTATTACGGTGGGTGAACAAATTACTGCCGAGCAATTGATAGAAGAACGCATAATTATGAGAATATCTAGGCAATGATTATGAAATATAGGCATCACGTCTGTGTTAAGTAGGCCGAAACGATTCTGCATCTACTACTATTACTCCACACATCGACCGCTATCCAGCATGCATCTAGAGTATTAAGTTCATAAGAATAGAGTAATGCTTTAGGCAAGATGACATGATGTAGAGGGATAAACTCAAGCAATATGATATAAACCCCATCTTTTTATCCTCAATGGTAACAATACAATACGTGCCTTGCTGCCCCTACTGTCACTGGGAAAGGACACTGCAAGATTGAGCCCAAAGCTAAGCACTTCTCCCATTGCAAGAAAGATCAATCTAGTGGGCCAAACTAAACCGATAATTTGAAGAGACTTGCAAAGATATCAAATCATGCATATAAGAATTCAGAGAAGAACCAAATGTTGTTCATAGATATACTTGAACATAAATCCACAATTCATCGAATCTCGACAAACACACCACAAAAAGTGTTACATTGAATAGATCTCCAAGAACATCGAGGAGAACATTGTATTGAGAACCAAAGAGAGTGAAGAAGCCATCTAGCTAATAACTATGGACCCGAAGGTCTGTGGTAAAATACTCACACATCATCAGAGAGGCTATGGTGTTGATTAGAAGCCCTCCGTGATCGAATCCCCCTCCGACAGATCGCCGGAAAAGGCCCCAGATGGGATCTCATGGGTCCAGAAGGTTGCGGCGGTGGAAAAGTGGTTCCGTGGCTCCCCTGATGTTTTTAGGGTATAAGAGTATATATAGGCGAAAGAAGTACGTCGGTGGAGCTCCGTGGGGCCCATGAGGGTGGGGACGCGCCTACCCCCTGGGCGCGCCCCTTGCCACATGGAAGCTTCGCGGAGTTCCAGATGTCTACTCCAAGTCTCCTGGTTTGCATTTGTTCCAAGAAAGATCCTCGCAAAGGTTTCGTTCCGTTTGGATTCCGTTTGATATTCCTTTTCTGTGAAACACTAAAATAGGCAAAAAAACAGAAACTGGCACTGGGCCTCTGGTTAATAGGTTAGTCCCAAAAATAATATAAAAGTGCATATTAAAGCCCATTAAACATCCAAAACAGATAATATAATAAAATGGAACAATAAAAAATTATAGATACATTGGAGACGTATCAGATAGCTGCTCTTTGATTGATTGCATTTATTTGTTGCAATCCATGATAAATTCACCCCATGCTTATGAACAGAATAAAGCTTTTACTAAACATATTGTTGATGCTATGATGAAAGCTTTGGAAGAAAAATTGGAATTAGAAGTTTCAATTCCTAGAAAATTTCATGATGAGTGGGAATCTACTATCAAGGTCGAGATTAAAAATTACGAGTGTTTTGCTTTATGACTTGGGTGCTAGTGTTTCTACAATTCCGAAATCTTTATGTGATGTGCTTGGTCTTACCGATATTGAAGAGTGTTCTTTAAATTTGCACTTGGCGGGTTCTACTATTAAAAAACCTATGGGAAGAATTAAGGATGTTTTTATTCTTGCAAATAGGAATTATGTGCCCATAGATTTTATTGTTCTTGATATTGATTGCAATCCATCTTGTTCAATTATTCTTGGTAGGCTGTTTTCACGTACTATTGATGTCGTGGTTGATATGAAAGAAGGCAATATTAAATTTCAATCTCCACTAAGGAAGGGTATGGAACACTTCCCTAGAACAATAATTAGGCCACCATATGAATCAATCATGAGGGCATCTTATGGATCTAGAAACAAAGATGGCAAAACTTAGATCCTTGCATTATGCCTAGCTAGGGGCATAAAGCGATAGCGCTTGTTGGGAGGCAACCCAATGAATAAAATTTATTTTTGCCTTTTGCTTTATATTCTTGAGTGTTTGCACAATTATGCTACTGTTATGATTGTGTTTTTTGTGTTTTAGTTACTGTTTGTGCCAAGCAAAGCCTTTAGGATATTTTGGGTGATAATTGATTTGATCTTGCTGAAAACATAAACTTTTGCAGTCACGGAAATAATTCTCATTTTTAACAGGAGCATGATAAAATACCAATTCTTTTTGCAAAAGATTAATATACAAATTATTCATGTGGTACTAATTGTTCAGAATTTTTGAAGGTACAGAATTATCGAAATATCTAGATTGCTACAAACTGTTCTGTTTTTGATAGATTGTATTTTCTTTGCGTTTTGTGCTTGTTTTGATGATTCTATGGTTTTCTTTGAAGAGTTTTTGTCATAGAAAAGTTGGAATACAGTAGATATAATGCAAGAATAAAATATGAGTGGGTTTGCAACAGTACTTATAGTAGTGATTTGTTTTCTTATACTAATGGATCTCACAAAGGTTTTGTTGAGTTTTGTGAGATTGAAGTTTTCAAGTTTTGGGTGATGTTATGATGGATGAAGGAATAAGGAGTAAGAAGAGCCTAAGATTGGGGATGCCCATGGAATCCCAAGCTATTATCCAAAGGGAAGCAAGCAACTAAGTTTGGGGATGCCCTAGTGGCATCCCCTCTTTCTTCTAATGACCATCGGTATTTTACTCGAAGCTATATTTTTATTCGTCTCATACTATGAGTTTTGTTTGAAGCATCTTGTATGATATGAGTCTTTGCTTGTTTTGATTTTTTGTTTTAAGTCATGAATCCTTGCTGGACACACCTATTTGAGAGAGCCAAAATTATGCCATGAATTGTTAGAATTGCTCTCTATGCTTCACTTAAATCTTTATGAGCTATGGAATTGCTCTAGTGCTTCACTTATATCTTTTTGAGCATGGTGTGCTTTAGTATTTTTGAAGAAATGCTCTCATACTTCACTTAGATTTACTTGATAGTTAGTAATTTTTTAAGAAATTCTCTCTTGCTTCACTTAAATTATTTTGAGAGAAAGAAATATTATGCTCATGATCTTCACTTATATTTGTTTGAGCTTATTAAAAGCAACATATGAAATTAGTCCCAAAGTGATAGATATCCAAGAAGGATATGATAAAAACTTTCATGAAGATCATTGGACAAAATAAACTTGATTCCTTGTAATAGTTTTGAGATATGATGATGTGATATGTGAGTCATGTCGATGAGTAATTATGCTTTAGTAAGAATATTGGTGTTAAGGTTTGTGATTCCCTATGCAAGCATGAAAGTCAATAGTTATGCAATGAAATTACATCCTCTTGTGGTGCATTATGCAGTGTTACATATGCTTAATGCTCTCTTATGAGACTTTTCATTTCTTGGTTAGTCGCTTCTCAATCTTTTGCTAGCCTTCATTTTGCACTAAGTATGATCACTACTTGTGCATCCAAAATCCTTTAAACCAGTTTCGCCACATGAGTCCACTATACCTGTTGGGGAATGTAGTAATTTAAAAAAAAATCCTATGCACACATAGGATCATGGTGATGCATAGCAACGAGAGGGGAGAGTATCATCCACGTACCCTCGTAGACCGAAAGCGGAAGCGTTAGCACAACGCGGTTGATGTAGTCGTACGTCTTCACGATCCGACCGATCCAAGAACCGAACGTACGACACCTCCGAGTTCAGCACACGTTCAGCTCGATGACATCCCACGAACTCCGATCCAGCAGAGCTTCACGGGAGAGTTCCGTCAGCACGACGGCGTGGTGATGGTGATGATGTTGCTACCGACGCAGGGCTTCGCCTAAGCACCGCTATGATATGACCGAGGTGGAATATGGTGGAGGGGGGCACCGCACACGACTGGAATAGATCAATAGATAAACTTGTGTATCTATGGGCTGCCCCTTGCCTATAAAGGAGGAGAGGAGGGGAGGCCGGCCGGCCCCTATGGGTGCGCCAAGTGTGGAGTCCTACTAGGACTCCAAGTCCTAGTAGGAGTCCACCAAAGGGAAGGAGGGAAGAAGGAAGGAGAGGGAGGAGAGAAAGGAAAGGGGGGATGGCCCCCTAGTCCAATTCGGTTTGGGCTAGGGGGGCCACGCGCCCTGCCTTGCCCTGCCTCCTCTCTTCCACCACTTGGCCCATGAGGCCCAATACTTCTTTTCCTATATTCCCGTATCTCCCCAGTACTCCGAAAAATACCCGAATCACTCGGAACCTTTCCGATGTCTGAATATAGTCGTCCAATATATCGATCTTTACATCTTGACCATTTCGAAACTCCTCGTCATATCCCCGATATCATGCGGGACTCTGAACTACCTTCGTTGCATCAAAACACATAAACTCATAATACCGATCGTCACCTAACTTTAAGAGTGCGGACCCTACGGGTTCGAGAACTATGTAGACATGACCGAGACATGTCTCCGGTCAATAACCAATAGCGGAACCTGGATGCTCATATTGGCTCCTACATATTCTACGAAGATCTTTATTGGTCAAACCGCATAACAACATACGTTGTTCCCTTTGTCATCGGTATGTTACTTGCCCGAGATTCGATCGTCGGTATCTCAATACCTAGTTTAATCTCGTTACCGTCAAGTCCTTTACTCGTTCCGTAAAACATCATCCCGCAACTAACTCATTAGTTACAATGCTTGCAAGGCTTATAGTGATGTGCTTTACTAAGTGGGCCAGAGATACCTCTCCGACAATCGGAGTGACAAATCCTAATCTCGAAATACGCCAACCCAACAAGTACCTTTGGAGACACCTGTAGAGCACCTTTATAATCACCCAGTTATGTTGTGACGTTTGGTAGCATACAAAGTGTTCCTCCAGTAAACGGGAGTTGCATAATCTCATAGTCATAGGAACATGTATAAGTCATGAAGAAAGCAATAGCAGAATACTAAACGATCAAGTGCTAAGCTAACAGAATGGGTCAAGTCAATCACATCATTCTCCTAATGATGTGATCCCGTTAATCAAATGACAACTCATGTCTATGGCTAGGAAACATAACCATCTTTGATCAATGATCTAGTCAAGTAGAGGCATACTAGTGACACTCTGTTTGTCTATGTATTCACACAAGTATTATGTTTCCGGTTAATACAATTATAGCATGAATAATAAACATTTATCATGATATGAGGAAATATATAATAACTTTATTATTGCCTCTTGGGCATATTTCCTTCAGTCTCCCACTTGCACTAGAGTCAATAATCTAGTTCACATCGCCATGTGATTTAACACCAATAGTTCACATCACCATGTGATTAGCACCCATAGTTCACATCGTCATGTGACCAACACCCAAAGGGTTTACTAGAGTCAATAATCTAGTTCACATCGCTATGTGATTAACACCCAAAGAGTACTAAGGTGTGATCATGTTTTGCTTGTGAGAGAAGTTTAGTCAATGGGTCTGCCACATTCAGATCCGTATGTATTTTGCAAATTTCTATGTCAACAATGCTCTGCACGTAGCTACTCTAGCTAATTGCTCCCACTTTCAATATGTATCTAGATTGAGACTTAGAGTCATCTAGATCGGTGTCAAAACTTGCATCGACGTAACCCTTTACGACGAACCTTTTGTCACCTCCATAATCGAGAAATATATCCTTATTCCACTAAGGATAATTTTGATCGTTGTCTAGTGATCTACTCCTAGATCACTATTGTACTCCCTTGCTAAACTCGGTGTAGGGTATACAATAGATCTGGTACACGGCATGGCATACTTTATAGAACCTATGGCTGAGGCATAGGGAATGACTTTTATTCTCTTTCTATCTTCTGCCGTGGTCAGGCTTTGAGTCTTACTCAATTTCACACCTTGTAACATAGGCAAGAACTCTTTCTTTGACTGTTCCATTTTGAACTACTTCAAAATCTTGTCAAGGTATGTACTCATTGAAAAAACTTATCAAGTGTCTTGATCTATCTCCATAGATCTTGATGCTCAATATGTAAGCAGCTTCACCGAGGTCTTTATTTGAAAAACTCGTTTCAAATACTCCTTTATGCTTTCCAGAAAATTTTACATTATTTCCGATCAATAATATGTCATTCACATATGTTTATCAGAAATGCTGTAGTGCTCCCACTCACTTTCTTGTAAATACAGGCTTCACCACAAGTCTGTATAAAACTATATGTTTTGATCACACTATCAAAATGTTTATTCCAACTCCGAGAGGCTTGCACCAGCTCATAAATGGATCACTGGAGCTTGCACACTTTGTTAGCTCCCTTTGGATCGACAAAACCTTCTGGTTGTATCATATACAACTCTTCTTCCAGAAATCCATTTAGGAATGTAGTTTTGACATCCATTTGCCAGATTTCATAAAATGTGGCAATTTGCTAACATGATTCGGACAGACCTAAGCATCGCTACGAGTGAGAAAATCTCATCGTAGGCAACACCTTGAACTTTGTCAAAACCTTTTTCGACAAGTCTAGCTTTGTACATAGTAACACTACTATCAGCGTTCGTCTTCCTCTTGAAGATCCATTTATTTTCTATGGCTTGCCGATCATCGGGCAAGTCATCCAAAGTCCACACTTTGTTCTCATACATGGATCCCATCTCAGATTTCATGGCCTCAAATCATTTTGCGGAATCTGAGCTCATCATCGCTTCCTCATAGTTCGTAGGTTCGTCATGGTCTAGTAACATGACCTCTAGAACAGGATTACCGTACCACTCTGGTGCGGATCTTACTCTGGTTGACCTACGAGGTTCAGTAGTAACTTGATCTAAAGTTTCATGATCATCATCATTAGCTTCCTCTCTAATTGGTGTAGATGTCACAGAAACCGGTTTCTGTGATGAACTACTTTCCAATAAGGGAGAAGGTATAATTACCTCATCAAGTTCTACTTTCCTCCCACTCACTTGTTTCGAGAGAAACTCCTTCTCTAGAAAGGATCCATTCTTAGCAACGAATTTTTGCCTTTGGATCTGTGATTAGAAGGTGTACCCAACAGTCTCCTTTAGGTATCCTATGAAGACATATTTCTCCGATTTGGATTTGAGCTTATCAGGATGAAACTTTTTCACATAAGCATCGCAACCCCAAACTTTAAGAAACAACAACTTTGGTTTCTTGCCAAACCACAGTTCATATAGTGTCGTCTCAACGGATTTAGATGGTGCCCCATTTAACGTGAATGCAGTTGTCTCTAATGCATAGCCCCAAAACGATAGTGGTAGATCGGTAAGAGACATCATAGATTGCACCATATCTAATAAAGTACGGTTACGATGTTCAGACACACCATTACACTATGGTGTTCCAGGTGGCGTAGTGAAATTATTTCACATTGTTTTAACTGAAGGCCAAACTCGTAACTCAAATATTTTACCTCTGCGATCATATTGTAGAAACTTTTATTTTCTTGTTACGATGATTCTCCACTTCACTCTGAAATTCTTTGAACTTTTCAAATGTTTCAGATTTGTGCTTCATTAAGTAGATATACCCATATCTGCTGAAATCATGTGTGAAGGTGAGGAAATAACGATACCTGCCACGGGCCTCAACACTCATCGGACTGCATGCATCAGTATGTATTATTTCCAACAAGTATGTTGCTCGCTCCATTGTTCTAGAGAACGGAGTCTTAGTCATCTTGCCCATGAGGCATGGTTCGCAAGCATCAAGTGATTCCAAAAGCCCATCAACATGGATTTTCTTCAGGCGCTTTACGCCGATATGACCTAAACGGCAGTGCCACAAATAAGTTGCACTATCATTATCAACTTTGCATCTTTTGGCATCAATATTATGAATACGTGTATCACTACGATCGAGATCCAACAAACTATTTTCATTGGGTGTATGACCATCGAAGGTTTTATTCATGTAAACAGAACAACAATTATTCTCTGATTTTAAATGAATAACCGTATTGCAATAAACATGATCAAATCATATTCATGATCAACGCAAATGCCAAAAATAACATTTATTTAGGTTTAACACTAATCCCAAAAGTATAGGGAGTGTGCGATGATGATCATATCAATCTTGGAACCACTTCCAACACACATCGTCACTTCACCCTCAACTAGTCTCTGTTTATTCTGTAACTCATGTTTCGAGTTACTAGTTTTTAGCAACCAGACAAGTATCAAATACCCAGGGGCTACTATAAACACTAGTAAGGTACACATCAATAATCTGTATATCAAATATACCCTTGTTCACTTTGCCATCCTTCTTATCCACCAAATATTCAGGGCATTTCCGCTTCCAGTGACCATTTCCTTTGCAATACAAGCACTGAATTTCAGGCTTTAGTCTAGCTTTGGGCTTCTTCATGGAAGTGACAACTTGCTTGCCATTCTACATGAAGTTCCCTTTCTTTCCCTTTGCCCTTTTCTTGAAACTAGTGGTCTTGTTAATCATCAACATTTGATGCTCTTTCTTGATTTCTACCTTCATCGATTTCATCATCATGAAAAGCTCGGGAATCGCTTTCGTCATCCCTTGCATACTATAGTTCATCACGAAGTTCTACTACCTTGGTGATGGTGACTAGAGAATTCTGTCAATCACTATCTTATCTGGAAGATTAACTCCCACTTGATTGAAGCGATTGTAGTACCCAGATAATCTAAGCACATGCTCACTGCTTGAGCTATTCTCCTCCATCTTTTAGCTATAGAACTTGTTGGAGACTTCATATCTCTCAACTCGGGTATTTTCTTAAAATATTAACTTCAACTCCTGGAACATCTCATATGGTCCATGACGCTCAAAACGTCTTTGAAGTCCCAATTCTAAGCCGTTAAGCATGGTGCACTAAACTATCAAGTAGTCATCATACTGAGCTAGCCAAACGTTCATAACGTTTGCATCTGCTCCTGCAATAGGTCTGTCACCTAGCGGTGCATCAAGGACATAATTCTTCTGTGCAACAATGAGGATAAACCTCAGATCACAGACCCAGTCCGCATCATTGCTACTATCATCTTTCAACTCAGTTTTCTCTAGGAACACATATAAAACATAGGGAAGCAACAACGCGAGCTATTGATCTACAACATTACTTGCAAAATACTATCAGGACTAAGTTCATGATAAATTAAAGTTCAATTAATCATATTACTTAAGAACTCCCACTTAGATAGACATCCCTCTAATCATCTAAGTGATCACGTGATCCAAATCAACTAAACCATGTCCGATCATCACATGAGATCGAGTAGTTTCAATCGTGAACATCATTATGTTGATCATATCTACTATATGATTCAAGCTCGACCTTTCGGTCTCAGTGTTCTGAGGCCATATCTGCATATGCCAGGCTCGTCAAGTTTAACCTGAGTATTCCGCATGTGCAACTGTTTTGCACCCATTGTATGTGAACGCAAAGCTTATCACACCCAATCATCACGTGGTGTCTCAGCACGAAGAACTTTTGTAATGGTGCATACTCAGGGAGAACACTTATACCTTGAAATTTAGTGAGAGATCAACTTATAATGCTACCATCAATCTAAGCAAAATAAGATGCATAAAAGATAAACATCACATGCAATCAATATAAGTGATATGATATGGCCATCATCATCTTCTGCTTGTGATCTCCATCTCCGAAGCACCATCATGATCACCATTGTCACCGGCGCGACACCTTGATCTCCATCGTAGCATCGTTGTCGTCTCGCCAACTATTTCTTCTACGACTATCGCTACCGCTTAGTGATAAAGTAAAGCAATTACAGGGCGATTGCATTGCATACAATAAAGCGACAACCATATGGCTCCTGCCAGTTGCCGATAACTCGGTTACAAAACATGATCATCTCATACAATAAAATATAGCATCATGCCTTGACCATAAGACATCACAACATGCCCTGCAAAAACAAGTTAGACATCCTCTACTTTGTTGTTGCAAGTTTTACGTGGCTGCTATGGGCTGAGCAAGAACCATTCTTACCTACGCATCAAAAACCACAACGATAGTTCATCAAGTTAGTGTTGTTTTAACCTTCTCAAGGACCGGGCGTAGCCACACTTGGTTCAACTAAAGTTGGAGAAACTGACACCCGCTAGCCACCTATGTGCAAAGCACGTCGGTAGAACCAGTCTCGCGTAAGCGTACGCGTAATGTCGGTCTGGGCCGCTTCATCCAACAATACCGCCGAACCAAAGTATGACATGTTAGTAAGCGGTATGACTTGTATCGCCCACAACTCACTTGTGTTCTACTCGTGCATATAACATCTATGCATAAAACCAGGCTCGGATGCCACTGTTGGGGAACGTAGTAATTTCAAAAAAAAATCCTACGCACATACAGGATCATGGTGATGCATAGCAACGAGAGGGGAGAGTATCGTTCACGTACCCTCGTAGACCGAAAGCGGAAGCGTTAGCACAACGTGGTTGATGTAGTCGTACGTCTTCACGATCCGACCGATCCAAGTACCGAACGTACGGCACCTCCGTGTTTAGCACACATTCAACTCGATGACGTCCCGCGAACTCTGATCCAGCAGAGTTTCATGGGAGAGTTCCGTCAGCACGACGGCGTGGTGACGGTGATGATGTTGCTGCCGACGCAGGGCTTCGCCTAAGCACCGCTACGATATGACCGAGGTGGAATATGATGGAGGGGGGCACCGCACACTGCTGGAATAGATCAATAGATCAACTTGTGTGTCTATGGGGGTGCCCCTTGCCTCAGTATATAAAGGAGGAGAGGAGGGGAGGCCGGCCGGCCCCTATGGGCGCGCCAAGTGTGGAGTCCTACTAGGACTCCAAGTCCTAGTAGGAGTCCACCAAAGGGAAGGAGGGAAGAAGGAAGGAGAGGGAGGAGAGAAAGGAAAGGGGGGCGGCCCCTAGTCCAATTCGGTTTGGGCTAGGGGGGTCGTGCGCCCTGCCTTGCCCTGCCTCCTCTCTTCCACCACTTGGCCCATGAGGCCTAATACTTTTTTTCCTGTATTCCTGTATCTCCCCAGTACTCCGAAAAATACCCGAATCACTCGGAACCTTTCCGATGTCCGAATATAGTCATCCAGTATATCGATATTTACGTATCGACCATTTCGAGACTCCTCGTCATGTCCCCGATCTCATCCTGGACTCCGAACTACCTTCGGTGCATCAAAACACATAAACTCATAATATCGATCGTCATCTAACTTTAAGCGTGCGGACCCTACGGGTTCGAGAACTATGTAGACATTACCGAGACATGTCTCTGGTCAATAACCAACAGCGGAACCTGGATGCTCACACTGGCTCCTACATATTCTACGAAGATCTTTATCGGTCAAACCGCATAACAACATACGTTGTTCCCTTTGTCATCGGTATGTTACTTGCCCAAGATTCGATCGTCGGTATCTCAATACCTAGTTCAATATCGTTACCGGCAAGTCTCTTTACTCGTTCTGTAATACATCATCCCGCAACTAACTCATTAGTTACAATGCTTGCAAGGCTTATAGTGATGTGCATTACTGAGTGGGCCCAGAGATACCTCTCCGACAATTGGAGTGACAAATCCTAATCTCGAAATACGCCAACCCAACAAGTACCTTTGGAGACACCTGTAGAGCACCTTTATAATCACCCAGTTACGTTGACATTTGGTAGCACACAAAGTGTTCCTCCAGTAAACGGGAGTTGCATAATCTCATAGTCATAGGAACATGTATAAGTCATGAAGAAAGCAATAGCAGAATACTAAACGATCAAGTGCTAAGCTAACAAAATGGGTCAAGTCAATCACATCATTCTCCTAATGATGTGATCCCGTTAATCAAATGACAACTCATGTCTATGGCTAGGAAACATAACCATCTTTGATCAACGAGCTAGTCAAGTAGAGGCATACTAGTGACACTCTGTTTGTCTATGTATTCACACAAGTATTATGTTTCCGGTTAATACAATTATAGCATGAATAATAAACATTTATCATGATATGAGGAAAAAATAATAACTTTATTATTGCCTCTTGGGCATATTTCCTTCAATGCCTACCTATATGCGGTAGTTTTTTGTCGTTCTAAGCAAATTTGTATGTGCCATCTCTAATTTTCAGAATAAACTTCTCTTTTGTGTGCTCGTACTGCTCATGAATCGGTAGGGGTGGCTAATATATTTCGATGCTAGATATGTTATTCTCACGATGAGTGGTTATTCACGTGTCATTGCACGAGAGTAAGGCAAAGGTATTAGGGATGCCCAGTCCTGAAATGAAAAATGAGTTACTTTATGTTGTCAAATAATAAATTTCTTGGAAAGTGTTGGTATGGAAGGCACCCGTGGATACGGTTAGCCATGGAAAGTGAAAGTATGGTTGAAAAAGGAATAAACTTTAATTTCTGTTTGGGAACAGCCTATGATATATCTAGCATGGAAAGTATTGGGAACTACTCGATCATTCTCCTTGACAGAAAAAGCATGCCTCCTAAAATGTTTTTATCTTTATGTTTTTCGCTGTGAGCTCTGGCACCTCTACAAACCCTACTTCCCTCCGCGAAGGGCCTTTCTTTTACTTTATGCAATTTTTATTTTTAATTTGAGTCTCCATCTTCTCTTATAAAGCACCAACTAGGGGGCACTATGAATCTATGATCGTACTTGAGCATTGGGTGTAGCTAATATGCGACTGTGTTTCATGAATGGATCAATGATTGAGCATAATGGGCTAGGGATAACTTATTTTAGCATTGATATTTTGAAAGACATGGTTGCTTGTTGATATGCTTGAGTATTTTAATCTCATGTCAAAACTAGACTATTGCTTTGAACCATATAAAAGTCCAAATGTCCATGCTATAAAGAAAACAATATGAGATGAGCATGTTAGGCAACATTCCACATCAAAAATTATGTTTTTATCATTTACCTACTCGAGGACGAGCAGGAATTAAGCTTGGGGATGCTGATACGTCTCCAACACATTATCTATAATTTTTGATTGTTCCATGCTGTTATATTATCATTATTGGATGTTTTACAATCATTTTATAGTCATTTTGTATCATTTTTTGGTACTAACTTATTGACATAGTGCCAAGTGCCAGTTGCTGGTTTTTGCATGTTTTTACATTGCAGGAAATCAATATCAAACGGAGTCCAAACGCAGCAAAACTTTTTGTGGATTTTTTAGACTAGAAGACATCTAGTGGGCCGGAGAAGCACCTGGGGGTGCTCCGAGGGGAGCACAACCAACCAGGGCGCGCCCTAGTGGGTTGTGCCCACCTCGGTTGCCTCCCGAACCGCCTCTTTACTCTATAAATACCCCAATATTCCAGAAACCCTAGGGGAGTCGACGAAAATCAATTCCAGCCGCCGCAAGTTCCAGAAGCACCAGATCCAATCTAGATACCATCATAGAGGGGTTCAGCATGTCCATTGGTGCCTCTCCGATGATGCGTGAGTAGTTCCTTCTAGACCTACGGGTCCGTAGTTAGTAGCTAGATGGCTTCCTCTCTCTCGTTTGATTCTCAATACAATGGTCTCTTGGAGATCCATATGATGTAACTCTTTTTGCGGTGTGTTTGTTGGGATCCGATAAACTTTGAGTTTATGATCAGATCTATGTTTTTATCCATGAAAGTTATTTGAGTCTTTTGATCTCTTTTATGCATGATTGCTTATAGCCTCATATTTCTTCTCTGATATTTGGGTTTTGTTTGGCCAACTTGATCTATTTATCTTGCAATGGGAACAGGTGCTTTGTGATGGGTTCGATCTTACGGTGCTTGATCCCAGTGACAGAAGGAGAACCGACACGTATGTATCGTTGCTATTAAGGATAACAAGATGGGGTCTATTTCTACATAAATAGATCTTGTCTACATCATGTCATCGTTCTTATTGCATTACTCCGTTTCTCCATGAACTTAATACACTAGATGCATGCTGGATAGCGGTCGATGTGTGGAGTAATAGTAGTAGATGCAGGCAGGAGTCGGTCTACTAATCTTGGACGTGATGCCTATATAATGATCATTGCCTGGATATCGTCATGATTATGTGAAGTTCTATCAATTGCCCAACAGTAATTCATTTACCCACTTTTTGCTATTTTTCTCGAGAGAAGCCACTAGTGAAACCTACGGGCCCCGGGTCTCTTCTTTATTATATTTGCCTTTGCGGTCTATTTTCCTTTGCTCTTATTTTAAGATCTATTAAACCAAAAATCCAAAAATACCTTGTTGCACTTTATTTTATTTGGCGTTTGATCTATCAACTTATTACAACTTTCTCATGTTCGTTTGCCAATTTCTGGCGCTGTTACCCGAAAGAGATTGACAACCCCTTTAATACGTCGGGTTGCGAGTATTTGTTATTTGTGTGCAGGTCTCGTTCACGTAGTGTTGCGTGGTTCTCCTACTGGTTCGATAACCTTGATCTCATCACTAAGGGGAATACCTACCGTCGCTGTGCTGCATCATCCCTTCCTCTTTGGGGAAATATCGATGTAGTTCTAGCAGACATCAGTCCTGTACTGGGGGTGGCTCATGTAAGGGAGCCCAGCTTCGTCAGCTACATAGGGCCTGCTTGGCCCAAGACGAGAAGGAAGTCCTAGGGGCGGAGGCGAGCTTCATGCCCCCTAAGACTAGAGGGCGGCAGCGCCCTAGATCGCATCCACCGTCATGTAAACCCTAGACCTCTAATGCCTATATAAAGGTAGGTCTAGGGATCTCATCATCATCCAATCTCAGATCCAAAAACTCTCGGTAGCAATCTCGTACACCATTGCAATCCTCTGCACGAGGTATGCTCTCACCATGAATAACAAGAAGAAGCAGGACGCAGGGTATTACTCTTCGGAGACCTGAACCTGGGTAAACTATGTGTGAAGAATCCGTCCCGGTACTTCCAACCTCGTCATGAACCCTACCGAGGGATCTGACGGTATTTCACTTCGTCAATAGTTCATGATGTTTCCTCTAGGGGAAATAAGGACTACCCCATCCCTTGGACCTTGTATCATCATCAGCCCATCAAAATACATTATCAATATTTGGGGCCCATTCAACCAGAAAGTTCGCTGTTGCTTGGGATTTCACTGTTGTACGTGTTTTGTAGGAGGTCTGAATGGTAGGAGCTTGATGGCCCACTTAGCCACTCCTCCCGTTGCATCCTTGTTATTGATGATATCAGGGAGTGGGGCATGGCCGACCATTGTGATTGAGTTTGCTTGGAAGTAGTGTTGTAGCTTTCTTGCAGCCATGAATACTCCATAGGTTATCTTTTGGTAGTGCGGGTACCTTGTCTTGCATGGTGTTAGTACCTCACTGACGTAGTACACCAGGTGTTGCACCTTGCTGTGTATTTCCGGCCCCTCCCTTTCGATCGCGATGACCACGCTGGCCACTTGGGTGGTTGTTGATATGTACAGTAGCATTGGTTCTGATTGAGTTGGGGAAGCGAGGAGTGGACTGGACTGCAATAGCCTCCTGAGGTCTTCAAAAGTTGCCTTGGCCTCATCGCTCTAGTAGAACTTGTCTTCTTTATTTAGGAGGCGATACAGTGGGAGTACTTTCTCTCCCAGCGGGGAGATAAATCTGTTGAGAGAGCTGACGCACATCATACGAGCTTCTACACCTCTCGCACTATCTCTAGAGCTTTTAGGTTCAATATTGCTTACATATTTTCTAGGTTTGCTTCGATTACCCATTGAGATATTATGAAGCCCAGAAGTTGTCATGCGGGGACCCCAAAGACACATTTTTCGGGGTTCAGCTTCATGGAGGAGTTGTGGAGGTTGTTGAAGGTCTGTTGGAGGTCTCTAAGGAGGCTGGAGCCCCGTCGTGACTTGACCACAATGTCATCGATGTAGACCTCCACATTGATGCTGATATGCTTGTTAAATCACTTTTGCATTGTTCATTGCTATGTTGCTCCGGCATTCTTGAGCCCAAAGGGCATTGTAATGTAGCAGAATGGCATGTAAGGTGTGATGAAGGAGGTCTCCTCTTGATCGAATTCTTTCACTCGTATCTGATGGTATCCTGAATATGCATCAAGGAAGCATAGACGTTCACAACCTGCCGAGGAGTCGATGATCTGGTCTATTATTGGAAGTGGGAACATGTCCTTGGAGCAGGCTTTGTTATGGTCGGTGTAGTCTACGCACATGCACCATGACATGTTCTTTTTGTGTACCATCATTGGGTTGGCCAACCATTCTGGATGTGCGACCTCTGTAATGAATCCGGCGGCTAAGAATCGGGCTATTTCCTTCCCTATGGCCATCAATTTCTTTGTAGTAAAATGACGCATGGCTTGCTTTACCGCTTGTGTGTCCTTGCAGACATTTAGGCAGTGTTCAGCTTTTTCGCACGTGCTCCTGGCATATCGGCGGGCTTCCAGGAAAATATGCCCAGTTTGCTCGGAGGGAGGCCACGAGCTCTGCTTCTTGGTACTCTGAGAGGTCTCCTTCGATCGTTACTGTTTTCTTGGCGTCCTCCTGGTGGACTTGAAACGTTTTCGTGTCTCGAGCTAGCTGGAACACGGGTCCTGGTCTGGGTTTTGCGAGGAGCTCTATTTCTGACGCTACGTGTTGTTTGATTCTTTCAAGATCCGCGGAGGCTAGAACGGCCTCTGCGAGATCCATGTTGGCGGCCTCCGCCTCGAACGCTCTTTTCGAGCTCCCGCGGGCAGTGATCGTGCCATTTGGGCATGGCGTCTTTAGCTGTAAGTGCGCATATGATGGTAACGCCATGAATTTTATGTACGTCGCCCTTTCGAAGATCGTGTTGTGTCCACTTTGGAAAGGGGCGACCTCAAATTGCAATGTTTTGTTCGAAAGTTATCCTTGTCGCCAAAGATGAGCTCGAGTTTGATCCTTCCCAAAGGGAGTACTAGGCGACCTGGCACGAAGTCGTGAAAGCCCACAACCGACCTTTACAGACCGGATAGGCAAACTCTCATCTTCCTTAGAGGGAAGATGATATTAAGGCCACCGCCCCCGTCTATTAGGGAACGTGCGAGGCGGCAGCCCCCGGAGATTGGATATACCACCAAGGCATGTTTGTTTGGGTGGGAAATGTTTTTGGTGTGGCCGTTGGTGTTGAACGTCACCGTTTCCTCAGACTAGGCGAGTGCTTGCTGGTCGCTTCCTCTGTTGTGTAGATCGCACGTCGTGTGAGCTTCTGATTCCGGTGTGTTGCAGCCGTTGGGAAAATCATGTTCACTGAGGTCTCATGGGAGGGTTGGTGGGTCGAGGAAGTCCCAGCTCTCTCCCTCTCTACGATGATCCGTGCGTATCTGTAACACCCACGATGCGGCTATATCTCCCACGTGTCAGGGCATGACTTAGAGGCATATCCACATGGTAGGTTTGTCGCAAGAGGGGTAATCTTCACACAATCCCATGTACTGAATAAGAAAGGGGTAAAAAGTTGGCTTACAATCGCCACTTCACACAAATACAAGTTAACATACATCATCAAGAATACAATCAAGGTCCGACTACAGAACCAAAATAAAAGAAGACAACCCCTAATGCTAGGTCCCCGATCGCCCCGACTGGGCTCCACTACTGATCGAAAGGAAACGAAACAACACAACGAACACGATCTTCATCGAGCTCCCAACTGAGCTGGGTTGCGTCACCTGCACTGGTATCATCGGCACCTGCAACTGTTTGGAAGTATCTGTGAGTCACGAGGACTCACCAATCTCACACCCGCAAGATCAAGACTATTTAAGCTTATGGGTAGGGAAAGGTAGTGAGGTGGAGCGGCTGCAAGCACTAAGCATATATGGTGGCTAACATACACAAATAAGAGCGAGAAGAGAAGCAAAGCACGGTCATGAACTAGAAGTGATCAAGAAGTGATCCTGAAACTACTTACGTTCAAGCATAACACAAGAACCGTGTTCACTTCCTGGACTCCGCCGGAAAGAGACACGCGGTTGATGAATTTTAATTAAGTTAAGTGTCAGGTTTTCTACAACTGGATATTAACTAATTCCCATCTGCCCATAACCGCTGGCATGGCTTTCGAAAGTTCAAAACCTGCAGGGGTGTCCCAACTTAGCCCATCACAAGCTCTCACGGTCAACGAAGGATATTCCTTCTCCCAGGAAGACCCGATTAGACTCAGAATCCCGGTTACAAGACATTTCGACAATGGTAAAACAAGACCAGCAAAGCCGCCCGAATGTGCCGACAAATCCCGATAGGAGCTGCATATATCTCGTTCTCAGGGCACACCGGATGAGCAAGATGTCAGGTTGGCATAGACCCTGGTTGCCCAGGGGGCGCCGGACATCGCTCAGGTTGGACCAACACTTAGAGAAGCACTGGCCCGGGGGGGTTCAAATAAAGATGACCCTCGGGCTCCGGAAATCCAAGGGAAAAAAGGCTAGGTGAGGCAAATGTAAAACCAAGGTTGGGCCTTGTTGGAGGAGTTTTATTCAAAGCGAACTGTCAAGGGGTTCCCATAACACCCAACCGTGTAAGGAACGCAAAATCAAGGAACATAACACCGGTATGATGGAAACTAGGGCGGCAAGAGTGGAACAAAACACCAGGCATAAGGCCGAGCCTTCCACCCTTTACCAAGTGTATATATGCATTAATTAAAATAAGAGATATTGTGATATCCCAACATATCCATGTTCCAACATGGAACAAACTTCATCTTCACCCGCAACTAGCAACGCTATAAGAGGGGCTGAGCACAGTGGTAACATAGCCAAACAACGGTTTGCTAGGAAAGATGGGTTAGCGGCTTGACATGGCAATATGGGAGGCATGATAAAGCAAGTGGTAGGTATCGCGGCATAGCAATAGAGCGATCAACTAACAAGCAAAGATAGAAGTGATTTTGAGGGTATGGTCATCTTGCATGAGATCCCGCAAGTAAGAAGAACGAGTCCATGAAGAAGACAAACGGACGTAGCCAAACGGATCCTCACAACTCCGAAACGAAACCGAAGCTAACGAGATTGGCAACCCGGAAAGAAGCAAGCAACATAGTAAACAACCATGACATAAGCATGGCATGATGCACAACCAAGTATGATGCATGTCTGATTTAATGAGGCATGGCATGGCAAAGTGCACAAACAATACTACAAATTAAGTGGAGCTCGATATGCAACGAGTTGCATATTGATGAAACACCACAATAATTATTTAGTTCTCTCCCGTTTAGGTACCCAACAATATTAAATGTTGTTAAACATGGCAAGAGGCGAGACAAATGAACACTACCTATCTAGGCAAGTTTAAATGAGGCCAGAACAACAAACAAAAAGTCCGGAGAATCCTCATGTGCATTTAACAATTTAATGCAACAACAATTTAAACATTCTTGATGTTGTTATCATGATGCGGAAGACATGTGCAAGTTTTATGTAGTAATAATGAAAATTTTGACATGATAAGATATGAGGCATTTGTCATCGTGGCAGAAACGAAAGGGGTGCCGCGGCAACAAATCCGAAAAAATGATGCCACGACAACATATCGGTTCTGGTAGCTCATGGAGATATCGGTGCAAAGGAAAGTGGCGGGAGCATGCAAAAGATGGTGGGGTGATCCCGGTAACCGGGTCCGCATGAGTTAGCGGCAGAAGAGGAGGACCGAGCAAGTGACAACTCGGACATGGTGCGAACATAGGGTGCAACTCATACATCACGCAACATTCGTCCACGGCGGTCGTCTCGACGTTATACCTTTGAAGCATGCGTTTTCGGGGCGGAACGAGTTCGTAGAAGAAGTAGTCGTTCACGGGTCGTCGAGGGAAGTAGACGTTCGTGTTCGGAAAGCGGTAGAGGTACGGGTCTTCGACAACGGTCATCGAACACACTCCGAGGTCGTCGGTAGAGGTTCTCGCGATCTCGGCGATGGTAGTGGTACATGTCATCGGTAGTCGAACTTAGCGATCCGAAGGGGTACTTGGCGAACAACGGTCGTCAAAGTACTTGTCGGTCCATGAAGTCGATCTCAGAGGTCTTGTCGGATCCATAGCGACGGTTGTTGTTCACTCGACGGCCTTCGGCGACGGTAGTAGTACACGGTTCGTAGAGGTACTTGACGTACACGGGGTCGACGGTAGGCGTTCTAGGCATCGGGCGTCCAGATACTTGCCGGGCTTGAAGAACCGAAGGGGTACTTGTGGTGTCGACCTTGGCGACGGAAGTGGTACACATTGTGGGCTACTTGTCAAAAGGAATCCATAGAGGCGGTCTTGTGTCCCTATATTCAATGGTTTTGACAACGACAGAAGGGGCAGCGGGGCAGCATCACGTAGCATGCTTGGTGAGGGGCTACAAGTGAGCGGCCATGGCAGCGGCAAGGTTTGGCCGGGAAGATCCAAAGCAGGTGATAGCAGCACGGCGACGCATGTAACAGGGAGCTCGGGCAAGAGGCGTCGCGGTGATCACTGCAGCCGTGTGGTGGTAGAGGTCTCGGGAAGTCCCTGAAGGAGGTGCTCGGCGGTGCGGCAGAGGAGATCCCGTACGGAGGCAGGGGATGGCTGCCTGCGGTGCTGCGCGAGGCAAGACAACGTTGGTGGAGAGGAGTACAATAGGAGGGTGATGCGTTGCTCGACCGAGAGGAGGGGAGGCACATAAGGTTGAGGCCGCCAGAGGTGCGCGGCATGGCTCCTCTAGTCCAGGGCTGGAGGCCATGGCGAACAGGCGGCGTCCATGGTCGGCGGACCAGCGACGGCGCAGCACAGCGGCGTGCGGGGCTCATGGTCGCCGGCGGGGTTGCGACGTGGCGCTCGGCGTGGGAGGAGAAGCAGGGCGTGGTGGCGAAGCTGTGGGCCAGCACGGTGGCCTCCATGGCCAGTGGCCGTGCGGGTCGCCCAAGGTGAAGGGGTGACACAGGAGGCAGCGACGAGCTTGAGGGTCGGCGGCACATGGAAGGAGGGATCGAGGGAGAGGGACGATTGGATCGGGGGAGAGAGAGAGGCTGCGACGAAGAGAGATGGGGCTCGAGCAGGAGGCTCTCCCCTGGCGCTAGGGTTAGCGAGGGAGAGAGGCTGGGCCGGCCTTCAGTCGCCTGGAGGCCCAGCTTGACCTTGGTCCACTTCGGTGGGAAGGGAAAAGCCAGGAGGCCTGCTTGGCTGGCCAAAGGAAAGAAAAGGTTTTCTTTTTCATATCTCAGAAAAAGAAAAGAGCCAAGGAATTTATTTGGAGGTTCAAATAAACCTAAAGTTAACTAAAATGGTATGTGACTACTTTGACATAATTTCAAAACTCCACAACTAGATTTGAAGCAAGGGGAGAAGGATGGAGGATTTAAATAATTTAGGGACGAGAGGAGTTTCAAATGCAAGTGTGTTATGGTCAATTCCAAATTAATGAAATATTTTATAATATCTCCCTAAATACCGAGAGGGTATGTTTTAAATAGAAGCCACCATGTGAGTTCCCTCAATTTAAACGGATCGAAGATCCATACGGTTTATTTAGTTGAGTTGGAGAGATTAAAGACATGATGACATGATGCAATGCACATGATGCAATGATGAATGCAACAGGCAAAAACAAATCACACAACGGATCTCGGAAACCCTGGAAGGCATCTGAAGCTCCGGTCTTGGGGCGTTACAACACTCCACCACTACAAGAGGATCTCGTCTCGAGATCTAGGATGGCACCGGAGAGAAGCAGAAGAGGAAGAGGTAAAACAAAGTTGCTTCTCTGACAAATGAGTGAAACCAAAGAACCTTGAGAGGTTGAACAACTTTAAAGAAAGAATACGACGAAGATGAACAATGTTGAAAAACGCTCCGTTAGAAAAGGGGAACAAGGAACCTTACTAGAACCTTGTAGGTTGAAAGACATAAGAAAAGGGTTGCAATGGACAAGAAGTATATGCAAGCACTCCAGTTGAAACGAGATGCAAGACTTGATAAGGCGAAAAGAACTAGAGGAGAGGACACATCACTCTGGATAAAAGGATAAGCACGAAAAGAACACGATCCTCACAACTTGAGATGATGAGAGAAGAGAGAAACATCACAATGCCTCCGTAAGAAGAAAGAATATAGATCATAGAAATGAAATGATGGAGAAGAAAAGGTCAACTTATGCCGCAAGTGAGCTTGAAGATCACCGTTCCAAGAAAGTTATAACGGAGTTGTTGCAAAACCAACAACGAAAAGGATAAGCTTGATATGGACTTATAGAAGACATCTCAAAATTATGAGGTGACAACTTGTCACTCACAGAAAAGATTTGATTGGGAGCTAGAAAAAGATAGAAATCTTCTTCCACCGAGGTGATAAGGATAAAACTTGGATCATATATAATCACCACAAAGAGAAACATTCCCAATGGAAGGCTTTAGGTGAAATTTATACCAAGATAACTCCATGGAAGAAAGTGATGAATTTAAATACCTCATTCTTGACAACATTTGAATCATGAAACATGAAGGAAAATTATCAAGAAAGACATAGCACCACCTGAAAAAGATAAGATAGAAAGAATTACACTTCAGAATGCAAGATTAAGAAACTTGAACTCCTCTGAAAAGAATCTCAATGAACACTTTGAGAAGGAATTAAATCCTTGATGAACCATCATGTAGAGCCTCCATGAAGAACTCCGGTAATAAAAGAATGATCAAACGCAAGGGAAAGTTGAAAAGAACTCTGGGAGAAGCCTTGCAGTGATTAGAATAAGCTTTGAAATGATATAACCGAGAAAAACTTGGAACTCCGGAAAGAAAGAAGAACAACTGAAATCAAGAATTTTGATGAACCTCCGGAATAAGGAACTGAATATACTCGATACAAGAATAAGAATTACATTATGCTCATCCTTCACCAATTAAATTGATGACAAACAACGGATTTGGCATACTACTTATTCTCGTTGAAAGGATTAAGAGAGATATAACGTAAACTAGAATAAGGTCCTCAATGATCCACCGGTAGGATTTGGAAACAACGAATGAATTGATATGATACCGAAGGAAGAGAAATCTTAAACGAACCACCGTAAGGATTGAAAATGAAAGTAGCAAAGGCACAATTCACCGGGAAGAATTGGAAAACGAAAGAAGATACTTGAGGGGATTTAGATACATGAGAACGAAGAGATCATGAACTGATTAGAGGATATTTGAATGATGCACCGGTAAGATTTAGAGAACGAGAGCTGAAAGCTGGAATGAATAATTCTTCTGAAGTGATGGCCTTTGGATGAATCAAAACTGAAAAGACTCTTGAATTGCTCCGGATGGTTGAAACGAATTCTCACAATCGAAAATAATTATGAGAGGATATCATGAAGCTAGAACCACGAATCTTGAAGAGAATGGAGCAAGATTGAGAGAAAAATCTTCCTCGATCTTCAAATCCGAGAATGACGACGAGAAACACCACCATGAATTGTTGAGACACTCTGGAGTAATGAAGAATATAAAGGCTGAATCAACAATGAAAATAATTTGAAAGATCTTGGAGAAAGACATTTGACTGATGATAATTCATTCTTACGTCAAATTTGGAAAAGAATTTGAGAGTATCTCCGAGAAAAAAATAGAAGAGTCAGGTAAGATCCTGGGAAAGACCTGTTGGTTAGGGCCCACTCAAAAGATACACCGTTGAACGATTACTTGAAAAGGAGATTGTACTGGTTAAATTAAATGGCTTGAATGAGATTACAACCTCGAAAGAGCCTGAACGAATGCAGAGTGGAAGCACGAATCTTCGAGATATCTTCAGCACTCTGGAACAAATGAATAGTGAGAGGTGAATGATAAAGAGGTGCACCGGCATGAGCAAACATTTGAAACGAGGAAAAGGATATGATCAACACCAAAGCTTGAATTGAATCCACCGGAGAATAAAGAGAACGAAGAATGATGAACTAGTAGAACATCTTCATGAGAACCACCGGGTAAGAACATTGACAAAAAAGAATGGAGAGACTTCCCATCAATAAAAGGATACTCGATTAAGAGATCTGAGTCCTTGAAGAAAAAGGGTGGGAGGGCGGGAAAAACAAAGACAACTTGGGACGAATGAAACAAACACCGATGGGAAAAAAAACTTAGAGTTGATCTTGCGGATGTTGAAAATGATCAGATCCACTTGAAGGGAAGCACGACGGTTGAAAAGGATTGACATTACCATCTCAATGATCAAAAGGATTAATACTCTCATAGAAATATGAGAACACCTCTTAGAAAGGGTATGGAATCCACATTTGACTTCGAAGCAACTCGAATACCACAAACAAAACAAAACAAAACAAAGGATTGGCTTGCAGAATAAGCTGGAAACAAACATATGATAGATCCCATATCGTATCATGTGTCTGTTGGAAAGATATCCTACGATATACTTGAATTCCCACTTATAAACTCCCGAAACTTTTCGTTTATGCAATCAGGTATTGGGGATACATGAGAAGCATAATATCTCACCCAAACTAGCAAATCCTACATCCAGCTGTATCCATCCTTCAACACGTAACCAAGAAACCTTCGGAAATCGTATACCTCAACCTTCGAAAAGCATCCGTTATACGAGTTATGGCAATACTCCCGAACTCCCGCCCCAGTACTGGGTGGCGTCGAGGTTATCTCACCAACAACTGCATAAAAGAGATTTTTGATGTCGGCGAACTCAGGTATTCCAAAACTGCAACGATAAAATTGTGACGACAACACCTCGGAGCTCAACTCCCTCGGACACTGACACAACCCCTAAATGTCAGGAGGCACCAAGAAAAATGTTCTCGTCACAAGACTATCAGAATGATTCCAAGATACCTGCGTGATCCAAAAAAATTAGTGAAATTTGAGGAGAGAAGAGTCAAAACACTACGTCAGGAGGCCTAACCAGAGCGACGAAGGGACTGAGGAGTAAAAAGAATCCTACTCTCCGATATATATAATCCTAAGACTCCAAACATTTTCTTCTAGACTCGACAACGTCAACGATTCGATCAAGCAGGGGGCTCCTAAGTCGGGGATGGCTCTGATACCAACTTGTAACACCCATGATGCAGTTATATCTCCCACGTGTTGGGGCACGACTTAGAGGCATAGCCGCATGGTAGGTTTGTCGCAAGAGGGGTAATCTTCACACAATCCCATGTACTAAATAAGAAAGGGATAACGAGTTGGCTTACAATCGCCACTTCACACAAATAAAAGTTAACATACATCATCAAGAATACAATCAAGGTCCAACTACATAACCAAAATAAAAGAAGACACCCCCCAATGCTAGGTCCCCGATCGCCCCGACTGGGCTCCACTACTGATCGAAAGGAAACGAAACAACACAACGAACACGATCTTCATCGAGCTCCCAACTGAGTTGGGTTACGTCACCTGCACTGGTATCATCGGCACCTGCAACTGTTTGGAAGTATTTGTGAGTCACGAGGACTTAACAATCTCACACCCGCGAGATCAAGACTATTTAAGCTTATGGGTAGGGAAAGGTAGTGAGGTGGAGCGGCTGCAAGCACTAAGCATATATGGTGGCTAACATACGCAAATAAGAGCGAGAAGAGAAGCAAAGCACGATCGTGAACTAGAAGTGATCAAGAAGTGATCCTGAAACTACTTACGTTCAAGCATAACACAAGAACCGTGTTCACGTCCCGGACTCCGCCAGAAAGAGACCATCACAGCTACACACGCGGTTGATGCATTTTAATTAAGTTACGTGTCAGGTTTTCTACAACCGGATATTAACAAATTCCCATCTGCCCATAACCGTGGGCACGGCTTTCGAAAGTTCAAAACCTGCAGGGGTGTCCCAACTTAGCCCATCACAAGCTCTCACGGTCAACGAAGGATATTCCTTCTCCCAGGAAGACCCGATCAGACTCGGAATCCCGGTTACAAGACATTTCGACAATGGTAAAACAAGACCAGCAAAGCCGCCCGAATGTGCCGACAAATCCCGATATGAGCTGCACATATCTCGTTCTCAGGGCACACCGGATGAGCAAGACGTCGGGTTGGCATAGACCCTGGTTGCCCAAGGGGCGCCGGACATCGCCCAGGTTGGACCAACACTAAGAGAAGCACTGGCCCGGGGCGGTTAAAATAAAGATGACCCTCGGGCTCCGGAAAGCCAAGGAAAAAAGGCTAGGTGAGGCAAATGTAAAACCAAGGTTGGGCCTTGCTGGAGGAGTTTTATTCAAAGCGAACTGTCAAGGGGTTCCCATAACACCCAACCGTGTAAGGAACGCAAAATCAAGGAACATAACACCGGTATGACGGAAACTAGGGCGGCAAGAGTGGAACAAAACACCAGGCATAAGGCCGAGCCTTCCACCCTTTACCAAGTGTATATATGCATTAATTAAAATAAGAGACATTGTGATATCCCAACATATCCATGTTCCAACATGGAACAAACTTCATCTTCACCTGCAACTAGCAACGCTATAAGAGGGGTTGAGCAAAGCGGTAACATAGCCAAACAACGGTTTGCTAGAAAAGGTGGGTTAGCGGCTTGACATGGCAATATGGGAGGCATGATAAAGCAAGTGGTAGGTATCGTGACATAGCAATAGAGCGAGCAACTAGCAAGCAAAGATAGAAGTGATTTTAAGGGTATGGTCATCTTGCCTGAGATCCCGCAAGGAAGAAGAACGAGTCCATGAAGAAGACAAACGGACGTAGCCGAACGAATCCTCACAACTCCGGAACGAAACCGAAGCTAACGAGAGAGGCAACCCGGAAAGAAGCAAGCAACATAGTAAACAACCATCACATAAGCATGGCATGATGCACAACCAAGTATGATGCATGTCCGATTTAATGAGGCATGGCATGGCAAAGTGCATAAACAATACTGCAAATTAAGTGGAGCTCAATATGCAACGAGTTGCATATTGACGAAACACCACAACAATTATTTAGTTCTCTCCCGTTTAGGTACCCAACAATATTAAATGTTGTTAAACATGGCAAGAGGTGAGACAAATGAAAACTACCTATCTAGACAAGTTTAAATGAGGCCGGAACAACAAACAACAAGTCTGGAGAATCCTCATGTGCATTTAACAATTTAATGCAACAACAATTTAAACATTCTTGATGTTGTTATCATGATGCGGATGACATGTGCAAGTTTTATGCAGTAATAATGAAAATGTTGACATGATAAGATATGAGGCATTTGTCATCGTGGCGGAAACAAAAGGGGTGCCACGGCAACGAATCCAAAAAAATGATGCCACGGCAACATATCGGTTCTGGTAGCTCATGGAGATACCGGTGCAAAGAAAAGTGGCGGGAGCATGCAAAAGATGGTGGGGTGATCCCGGTAACCGGGTCCCCACGAGTTAGCATCAGAAGAGGAGGGCCGAGCAAGTGACAACTCGGACATGGTGCGAACATAGGGTGCAACTCATACATCACGAACATTCGTCCACGGCGGTCGTCTCGACGTTATACCTTTGAAGCGTGCGTTTTTGGGGCGGAACGAGTTCGTAGAAAAAGTAGTCGTTCACGGGTCGTCGAGGGAAGTAGACGTTCGTGTTCGGAAAGCGGTAGAGGTACGGGTCTTCGGCAATGGTCATCATACACACTCCGAGGTCGTCGGTAGAGGTTCTCGTGATCTCGGTGATGGCAGTGGTACATGTCATCGGTAGTCGAACTTAGCGATCCGAAGGGGTACTTGGCAAACAACGGTCGTCAAAGTACTTGTCGGTCCATGAAGTCGATCTCAGAGGTCTTGTCGGATCCACATGACGGTTGTTGTTCACTCGACGGCCTTCGGCGACGGTAGTAGTACATGGTTCGTAGAGGTACTTGACGTACACGGGGTCGACGGTAGGCGTTCTAGGCATCAGGCGTCCAGATACTTGCCGGGCTTGAAGAACCGAAGGGGTACTTGTGGTGTCGACCTTGGCGACGGAAGTGGTACACATTGTGGGCTACTTGTCGAAAGGAATCCATAGAGGCGGTCTTGTGTCCATGTATTCAATGGTCTTGGCAACGACAGAAGGGGCAGCGGGGTAGCATCACGTAGCATGCTTGGTGAGGGGCTACAAGTGAGAGGCCATGGCAGCGGTAAGGTTTGGCCGGGAAGATCCGAAGCAAGTGATAGCAGCACGGCGACGCAGGTAACAGGGAGCTCGGGCAAGAGGCGTCGCGGTGACCACTGCAGCCGTGCGGTGGTGGAGGTCTCGGGAAGTCCCTAGAGGAGGTGCTCGGTGGTGCGACGGAGGAGATCCCGTACGGAGGCAGGGGATGGCTGCCTGCGGTGCTGCACAAGGCAAGACAACATTGGTGGACAGGAGTACAGCAGCAGGGCGATGCGCTGCTCGACCGAGAGGAGGGGAGGCACATGAGGTTGAGGCCGCCAGAGGTGCGCGGCATGGCTCCTCTGGTCCATGGCAGGAGGCCATGGCGAACATGCGGCGTCCATGGTCGGCGGAGCAGCGACGGCGTAGCACGGCGGCATGCGGGGCTCGTGGTCGCCAGCGGGGTTGCGACGTGGCGCTCGGCGTGGGAGGAGAAGCAGGGCGTGGTGGCGAAGCTGTGGGCCAGCACGGTGGCCTCCATGGCCGGCGGCCGTGCGGGTCGCCCAAGGTGAAGGGGCGACGCGGGAGGCAGCGACGAGCTTGAGGGTCGGCGGCACGCGGAAGGAGGGGATCGAGGGAGAGGGACGATTGGATCGGGAGAGAGAGAGGCTTCGAGGGAGAGAGATGGGGATCGAGCAGGAGGCTCTCCCTTGGTGCTAGGGTTAGCGAGGGAGAGAGGCTGGGCTGGCCTTCGGTCGCCTGGAGGCCCAGCTTGACCTTGGGCCACTTCGGTGGGAAGGGAAAAGCCAGGAGGCCTGCTTGGCTGGCCAAAAGAAAGAAAAGGTTTTCTTTTCCATATCTCAGAAAAAGAAAAGAGCCAAGGAATTTATTTGGAGGTTCAAATAAACCTGAAGTTAACTAAAATGGTATGTGACTACTTTGACACAATTTCAAAACTCCACAACTAGATTTGAAGCAAGGGGAGAAGGATGGAGGATTTAAATAATTTAGTGACGAGAGGAGTTTCAAATGCAAGTGTGTTATGGTCAATTCCAAATTAATGAAATATTTTATAATATCTTCCTAAATACCGAGAGGGTATGTTTTAAAGAGAAGCCACCACGTGAGTTCCCTCAATTTAAATGGATCGAAGATCCATACGGTTTATTTAGTTGAGTTGGAGAGATTAAAGACATGATGACATGATGCAATGCACATGATGCAATGATGAATGCAACAAGCAAAAATAAATCACACAACGGATCTCAGAAACCCTGGAAGGCATCTGAAGCTCCGGTCTTGGGTTGTTACAGTATCTTCTTGTGATGTGGAATGAGCCGGGAAGATTGCTTCTGCCTCTACCCGCTTGTTAAATGAACTCGATCATTCTGAAGTGCATGTAGTCAACATAGGGCAGGGGAGAAACATCGAAAAGTCACCCTGGACTGTCAACTGCCAGCTCGAAAGAGCCAAACATGAAGGCCCAGCCCGGTGTGAATTTGCCAGCCCCCTCTGAATCTGCGCCCGGGGTTAGATCTTCGACCATCGCCACCCATGCCTGGCACGTCACTGACGGTGCAAAATACCTTCAGATCTCTCGGTAGGGTTCCTGGTGAGGTTGGAAGAACCGGGACGAAGCCCGCATGCACAATTTACCCAGGTTCGGGCGTCCGTAGAGCAATACCCTAGATCATGCTTTCTCTTATTGCTCATGATGATGGGGTTCCTTGTGCGAGGGATTATAATGGAGACGAAGATTGCTATCGAGAGTTATTCTTCTCTAGATGAGATACCCTAGAAGTTCCCCCTCTCCCCTTATATAGACCGAGGAGATTAAGGTGTTACATGGGGAGATGCGATCTAGGCTGCCGCCCTCCTTGTCTTGAGAAGTAAGTCGTCGCAAGGTCGGTTCCGCCCTTGTTGGGCCCCTCCGGCTCGGTTAGCCACCTCGGTGTCTTGGCCCCATCGCCGGCCCACCTGGTCAGGAGACAATGTTATGAGTGACTACTAATCTAGGACACCATCACCGCCCACCTTTGTGCCATGTCCGCCTGATCCGTAGCTCGCGCGTCTAGTGGCGTCGGGTGCCTCGTTCAGCGGTGGGCATAGCTCCCCTTCCCGCGGTGACGGTTCCGGCCTACGACCCGACTTCCTCTTCTTCGAATCTCGCTCTGACGGCTTCAGATTGCTTGGACTCGGCCAGGATGAAATCCTTGTTCGACCTTTAGATGCTGGCGGCAGCGACACCCACGAGTATCGTCCTCTTCTTGGAGTCGCTACCATGGCCATTATCTGTGCCCCTTTTCGAGCATCAGGGAAACCCTAGGTCCGGTTTTTCAGATCGGGCAATGACAACGTCTCGACATCGTTCTCCTTCGTGAAGGTGTTGACTTTTTGATTGCGACATCCCCGGCAGTGGATTTGGAGATGTTGGTTTGGTTTGGTTTGGGCTGCGGACGATGAGTTTAGGTGTGTTGTTTACCACCTCTTGTATTCACTCTTAACTCTTAACACTTTTCTATTAATGAAACTGCGTATTTCATGAAAAAAGTCAGAAATTGATTAATTAATCAACTATATAAAAAAGACAAAAACAGTCCCGTTTACAAAGAGGCCCGTTGCACTCAACGGAATCAACCTGCTCGTGCGCCGCCCCAGCCAGCCCCCAACCATCCTTCTCATCCCGTCCCGAGGGCGGAGGGCAGTCTGGTCATTACGCGGGGGCGCCCTGCCCCCCGTTTCCCTCCCTCTCAGGCTGCAAGTGGGATGAGACGCGGAAGTCCCACATAATGTCGCATCAACCCACATACTTATGTGGGATTAAGTGAGATGTCCACATAAAAATAATTGGAACTATGCGGGTTGCCACATACCCACATAATCTGAATGCAAAAATTGAAAATACAAAAAGTACATGTCAGGATAGAGCAAGTTCATACTGTTTACTCTCCATGTATTAAGACTACAACCTGTCAGGATACAACAAGTACATAATCTAAATGCAAGATAAATTGCATTAATACAACCTACCATCCTTTATTTGCAGCAAGACTAAAGACAAAATCAATTGCAATAAGACTAGAGGCTACAGCAAGATGAATTTTTCCAGCTCTTCAAGATCTTCCATCACCATCAACCTGCCATCCTTTCTTCAAGTAGCAAACTAGCAACCCATATTTCCTGTCAAAAAATATGTCCGTCAGTCCATTTGCATCATAAGAATCCATTTTACAGGATAACTTAGGACTTTACAAGAAACATTGGAAGTCAAACAAGTAGCAAAGTAGAAACATTGGAAGTCAAACAAGAGCCATTGGGAAGGTGGACGGCGCCGCTAGATCAACCATTGGGAAGGTGGACGGCAGCGCTAAGCTGGCCATGGGGGAGGCGGTGGCGGCGGCGTGCCCTGCCCTAGTGGCGAAGAGGGGAACGAGGAATTAAGTAGGTCATAGTTGGAAAACGTGGGTCAGCCCACTTAGCCCACTTTCTAAATCGCGCCGTGGACGGTCCGTGTCCGCTTGCAGCCTGACCTCCCTCCCTCCCTCGCCATGTGTGGCCCGTCCGGCCAGGATTAATTAAAGCGAAGGGGAAGAAACGCAAAACGCCAAAAGCCCCGGAAAGATTTTTTGCCTTTGCTTTCTTCCCAATAACCTCCGCCCCCGCCTCGCCCCGCCCCGTGTGTTATCTATCCCCGTCCTGCACATCCACCCATCCCGCCGCCCTGCGCTCCCTCGTCTCCCCCACCCCCCACCGTCTCTCTCTCCCTCTCTCTCTCTCTCTCTCTCTCTCCTCCGCGCCGCTTTCTAGGGTTTTTTCCCTCGCCCGTCCCGCGCACGCACGCCCGCACCCGCCCGCAGAGGAGGCAGCCGGCCGCAAGGTCTCCGCCTAGAGGAGGATGGGATACGACGGCGCCCCCTCGCCCGCATCGGCCGCGGCGCGCGACGCCAAGAAGAAGAGGGTAAGTAAGGGGGCCGTGTGTGTGGTGTGATCTGCGATTCGATTTGGGGGCCGTGGCGTCCCCCGGCTCGGCTGCGGATTGCGCGGCGTTCTGATCCGATCTGCCGATTTTTCGTGTCCCGCAGGGTAACCGCTCGTCGGCCAAGCTGAAGCAGTGCAAGCTCGACGCCCGCCGCGAGCAGTGGCTGTCGCAAGGTCTGATCTCGTGCCTGCTCATGTATTCTTTTATGTATTCTTGGTCTTTTCCCTTGCCAATCCCGGAAGTTGGGATCTCTGCACTGTGTATCCTAGTTGCGTCTCTCGTCTTTGGGTGCCTATGGGGGAGTTTGGATACTTAGGGGAATCTGATTATTTCGGCACAGGGGTGATCTAGGTGCTACAAATTGATAGCTTTTATTCAACATGATATTTTGGGTTCAAATTCTGATCTTTTTGCGTTTTGGATTGGTCTAGTCAAGGATGGGAAGGAGGCCACGGCCAAGCCTTTGCCAGCGGGCGCAGGATCAGGGGCAGGGTCGAATGCTGGGTCGCCAATCCTTGCTTCGCCACACCCTCCACTCCCCAGGCGGCGTGCCGATGCAAGGTCAAGGGGTGGTGTTCTGGAGGATGACAAGGAGGATGCTGGAGCTACCGGGCATGAAGTAGGCGGCAGCGACCTTGACTCCCCCATGCACAGCCCTTGTTCAGACAACTCTCGAGGTGGAGGCTGTGCTCAGAGTAAGCGCTGCTCCAGCAATGGAGGTGGCCCCAGCCTCAGCAGTGTGAGCAGTCTATGGTCCAGTTCCAGGAGCGTGAGTGATGCCGAGGATGATGACACGGGCAGTGGCCCTGAGGAGGAAAACGGGGTGCTGGATGATTGGGAAGCTGTTGCTGATGCACTTTCAGTCGATGATAACAGTCATTGCCACCAGAGTTTAGGTACCACGATGCCCCCAGCAGCTACAAGTCAGTCGGCACCTCTGGCAAATACATCAAAAAGAACAGAGCCTATTCGTAGCAATGCAAGAGCTTGGACACCAGATGATACGTTCCGTCCACAGAGCTTGCCCAGTATCTCCAAGCAGTCGAGCTTCCCAGCGAGGATTGGCAACTGCTGGGGGATGGGTATGAGTGCAGCACATCAGAGTATCCTCTCTATGCCATTATCTTGCCCGATATGCTACGAGGATCTTGACCCAACAGACTCGAGCTTCCTCCCCTGCCCTTGCGGGTTCCATCTGTGTCTCTTCTGCCACAAGAGGATCCTCGAGGCGGATGCGCGTTGCCCAGGGTGCAGGAAGCTATACAATTCAGGGTCTGCAGGAGAAGGAGCGCCAACACCAGTGCGTCTATCCCGTTCTTGTAGCATGGGTCCAAGACACTAGGCTGTGTGAAGGCTATGATAGCTCTATGCCGTAGTTCTGCTTTGCATGTTACTGTCGGATATGCTGTTTTTGGTCTGTATACAATAAAGAAATGTGAATATTTGAATAGATGCTGTGCCCATATAGAGTCTCCAGGACCTTGGTATCCTTTTTGTACTGATGCATTGGGTGTGATGCATATGTTGCTGGAGATTGGAGAGGACCTTTTGTTGTTACAGTTCGTGAGATCATATATAATAGCTATGGTGACTGTTATTTCCTTGCCACTAGTACACTGTTATCAGTTGAGTCATGTTCACCTAAGTCTAGTTCTTGCTCTTTTTTTTTCACTTATGTGATGATCTACTAAGGCAAGTGGACATTCTCCTGTATTAAAACGCTTGTCTAATCTTTATAGTCTACTTTACATAAATGCTGATGTTTGGTCTTCACTGACAAAATTCCATGTTACTCAACTAAAGTAAACTCCTGCCTTTTATCATTATCAGTATTTGTTTTATATATCTTCACCGTATTATCATTTCAGGCTCTGGTCATCAAATAGTCTGTGTGGGTGGGCTTTCCTATGATTCTGATCTTGGCAAGGAAAATATTTCGCTATTGTAGTACAACTGTGTGTGGTGTGTTGTCTCTCTCTAATTTCTTTATTTTGGTTTAAACTTCATAATGTGTTTTGACTCAGCCTGGCAACTTTAAGATGCAAATGTGAACTGTGATTTAGTAAAGAAACTCCTTGGACTATCTATACAATGTACTTGTTTTAGCCTCCTACAAGCTAGCGTTTCTTGGTATGATACCTGTTTTGCATCTATATATATGTTAGTTTCTTGCGTTCGATCTTATTATACTCCCTCCATTTTTTCATACTTTGCATATTAGTTTTGTCTTAAGTCAAAACTTTCTGAAGTTTGATCAAGTCAATAGAAAAAAAATCAACATTCACAATACCATATAAATATCATTAGATCCATTATGGAATATGTTTTCATATTGTATTTATTTGGTATTGTAGATGTTGCTATTTTTGTTGTAAATTTTGTCAAACTTCATAAAGTTTGACTGAAAGACAAAAGTCTAATATGTGAAGTAAAAAAGAAACGTAGGGAGCACTACAGGTTGTGCTATTACTCATGTTTTGACCTATCTTAAATTTTATTGATGATGCGGTTATCAATGTTTTTCCACATGTTAATCAGAATGGCCTCACAAATAGAAATAATGACTAACCTTTGGACATTTGATAACTGATGGCCGTAGCATTTGACAGTCTCGAAATCCTTGGATGTCGATATTGCTACTTATTCCCATCTGGCATATAATGTGAGTGCTTTAACTTTAAGCATTTTGTTTAGAAGCTAATATTGCTGGGCTAAAATATTAGACCTTAAGCTATTGCGAAGCTCCATTTACCCCCGAGACCTAAAACAACTTAATTATTAGGACAAAAAATGCCCCAGAAAAGCTTGTCTTGTGCTTTACTGTTGGCATTTAAAATATATACCACTCCCTCCGTTTCTTTCTAGTCTGCATATAACTTTTGTCTGAAGTAACTTATAGAAAAAAGTATCAACATTTACAATGCCAAAGGAATATCTTTAGATTCATTACGGAATGTAGTTTCATATTATGTATATTTGATATTGTAGATGTTGATTTTTTCTTAATACAAATTTGATCAAAGTTTGTAAAGTTTGACTAGACACAAATCTTATATGCGGAGTAAATAGGAACAGAGGGAGTACATGGGTAGCACTAACCATGGGTTGTCCATCACAGGTGAAAGCAGCCTGAGCTATGAATATCAGTATTGGAACTGTCAGGATAGATGCAATCACCATTGACCTGTTAAATAGTTAAGTGTTTTGCATCTTGTAATGGCTTGAGTGCCATGGACTGGTTGAAGTTAACCGCACGTCTTGGTCCACCAATCTGCATTCCTGGTTAGAGAAATAAACAGGCTTTTGTTTGTTAGAATGCTATAATGATTGTGGGTCCTGGCATGATCCAGTTACTTAATACTTGTAGCCCCCTTTATGCAAATGTTTGGTAGATTGTATTGGATGTTCATGCAATGTGTGTGCCAATAACAGCTAGCAGGTGTCCATGTGGCACTTTTCAAGGTGACATTGTGACAACCTCACATGCTGTCTTGGGCTGTGAAAAGAATTGTGGGTTTTCTTGCCTGGTTAACGAGAGAGCTGAATGGCACAAGAAAATATGGAATGCTGTTTGCAACATTTTTTTTATTACGCTTGGATGTGCACTGCTGAACTCTGCCATTGCATTGAGATACTATTGCGTTCCGGGATTGATATTTACACGGTTGCGCTGTTGTATGGGCATTTTGAAGACGGGTGCAGTGCGCCTCCGAATCATCCATTTGTTGTCCTATGGCGGTGGCTATTAGATGCCAGTTGCCAGGGTAACGCCGCCCTCTTTCTGTTGATGCAGCGACCTGAATTATATTTTGCGCATTGTATTATCATCACAACCAAGGTAGATGAATGTTAGAACTGCACATTGGGTTCTTTCTTTATCATCGCAACCAAGGTAGATGAATGTTAGAACTGCACATTGGGTTCTTTCTTTATCATCGCAACCAAGGTAGATGAATGTTAGAACTGCACATTGGGTTCTTTCTTAGATCTAGATGGAATGAAATACTGAAATAGAATAAAAAAGGCCCTTTTGGAAGAAAATGGAAGAATAGTATGTGATATATCCCACTTGGACAAAAAATATGTTGAAAGCAATTTCCTCTTATCCTCGCTTTGTTCCTTAATATAACTACTTAAAAATCCCCTTACAATCATGAATCCAGTTTTGAAGGACTTCCTCCCTGTGTGAGCTTGCATCACTAGTTACTAAAGAACGAAATGGCTGGCCTCTGGTTGTACTTTTAAACAACTGTCTGAAGTTTAACGAAATGGTTGTACTAAGGCCCCATTTGAAACGGGTGTAAATTTTGTGTGTCCACCGGTATTCAGTTCAAGTTTGAGCTAAATACCGATGAACATGCAAATTTTACACCCATTCCAAACATCCCTGGATTCAAAAAAATATCTCAAAAGCAAAAAAAAAAGGCAAAAAAATAATTCCTAATGCGATTTTATCTGATGCCAATATTCTAATCATGGCGCAAGCCCACAAGGGCTAATGGAAACATCATTTGAGAAATCAAAAAGAAAATCCATGGCGTTTTGGGCATTTTGGTAGAACGCAACTCCGAAAAAACACTTGTGTAAATTAGCTAATAGCGGAGCAAAAACAGATCAAACAACAAAAGTGATACACTACATACCGCTACTAACCACAGAACCAAATAATTGGCATGAAGCATGGATTGCATGAGTACACATGGCGAGTCACGAAATACTTCTATCACCCTAAAGTATGCTACAACCTACTCCGTACCAAGGACTCCAGGGTGTGGAAGTTCACATTTAACCGGAGACAAGACACCGCGATGCGCTACAACAGCTGATTAACAGAGTAACCTGTTGACTTCCCTCTTCAGCCACAGAGCGCGAAGCCTCAGCTCATACGAGAGAAAGATCTCCCGGTTCACCGAATCCTTGAAGACATCAGCAGCTAGAACCCTGACCTGATCAGACACATCGGTCATAGATTGGAGAGCCTTGATACACCTTGAAATCGAGAACTGCTCGCCATCCTTTTTGGTTTGTTCTTTCGTGCGAGCCTGTTTCATTCTGAAGTCTAGATAAGCCTCCATGGTCTGTTGGATGTCAGACGCCTTGCGCTTCTTGCGCTTGTCCTTTTGTGGTTCTATGCAAGAACTTGACTGCGCGGGTTCATCGGCTCTTTGTTGTGGCTTTGGGTCTGCCCCAGGCTGTGGTCTTTCCAATGCCTCTTCATCGTGATTTTGCAGAAGATCGACATCTTCCAGACCTTGTGATCCTAGCTCCAGAGTTCTTTGCAGTGCGCTGATATTGTTCTCACCCTCATCGATGCTTCCAGGAACCAGTGCAGAAAGTCTTCTAGACATGCTTCGCAGTGTGCTGGTGTTGTTGTCTTCCTCGTCAATATTGCCAACCCCTTCAGGAATATCCCCTATCATGGTAGCAGATTGGTTATGTTGTGTTGCCCTCTCAACAATGCTTTTGAACAAATTAGAAATGGAAGAAAATTACTTTCAAGCAACATCTCCAGCGACTGAAGCAATGGAAAACTCTTACTTTGGTACTTCCGCGCTTTTGGTGACTCCTAGTAAAATAAAAATGAACGGTTAAATATCACTTGGTCATATGAATAATCAGTAGAGTAGGAGTTAGAATCTCACATCGATTATCTCATCCCAGATTTCATCTGTTGTTCTGATCATAGAAGCATTCTGGTCCCATGAAACACCATCACGCTGAAGGATGGATTTTATCAATTTATAGTCTTTCTTCAGCTGAGTCTCATGTTCCTGAATTTGAACTTTAGTAAACCCTGCATCTGGGTGCCTATCATTAAAGTCCTTAACAATTTTCTTCCATCCCTCGCTTCTCCAACCGTTTGGAGTCCTATAGTGTGAATTATTGTTCTCATGTAGTATATCAATAAGCCCCTTTTCAAACTTCATCACCCACCTTGCTCTGTTCGCCATTTAACCTTGGAACAAGCTACAAAGCACCAATTGTATTGCTCAGATAATGGCAACCAAAGACAAAAAAATAAATATCAAGTAGCCACTAGTGCAGTTCAACAACAAAAAATTGAGTCGGGATTACCTAGTCAGTGTACTATACATTGGATATTTGGGTCAACGGTCACTCCTATTTTTTTAGTGAGGACTATAGCTAATGCATTGGATACAAGGACAGGTAACATTTACATCATAACAACAATATCCCGCAACGATGAAAGGAAAACAAAAATACACACGGCATTAGTAGCATTGATATTTCGATCCAGCAATTTTAGCTCGTTAGAAGATGATTTGACGACCACTTGATACGAGAAAGGCCCTTCCTACAGATGATGCCACCCAGCCATTCCAAGAAACAAGAGGTCTCAAAGCAAAACATTATCCTAAAGCACAATGTCAAAACAAACAAGAGCATCATCCTCTTCTTGGTTCTGGGGCAGGAATATGGGATTTCACAACAAGTGGAGCAGACTAGCATCGGCAACAATGCATGTTACAAATTGACTCAGTGGGCGAGCAATCGAAACAGGGGTGGAATACTACATTTTTTCTTCTGAAAAAAAAATTGCCATCAGATAGTTCGACTTGAGGGTAACAACACCAGAATAGATGCAGATGGACAATCCTATCAATGGGATGGAGTTCACTAAGATCGATCTTGAGCAATAAATAGCTGGCTGGATTTGGTTGTTCACAGGGAACAAATTACCGGAGCAAAACGAACAGCGATCCAACCAAGCTAGGGTTTCCTTACCAACCAACCAAAGGAGCCGCGTCGAGTGGGCCTTCCTCTCCACACCGACCCAGTCGGAGTGAAGAGGACGCCTGCTCGCCTGGTAAGCGTGCTTCGTCGAGATCTATGGCGGGTTTGACCGGCGGCGCGACCGGAGGAAGCCGGCGGCGTCGGAGCTAAGGGGAGAGGAATATTTTCCTCTTTCCGGGTAGGGTCGCTGAGTTTGGGTTTTTGCGGGGGTGGGAATGGAAAATGTTTGGTTGGATTAGCATTGTTTGGATGGTGGTGGATTGGGAGACACCGAGAGGGTAGTGGGTTGGGCTGGGTCGGGTTGAGATAAACAGCGCTGCACGTCCTGCCCTAAACCATGGGGACTGGGATTTGGGAGACAGATAGGGTAGATGATCTCCTGTGAACGATGGAGACCATTTGAAATACTTCCAATGGTTTTCTTATAATAAACATATGACTTCACCATAATACTCCGTCCGTCCTAAATAAGTGTCTCAACTTTGTACTAACTTTAATATAAAGTTGTATTAAGGTTAAGACATTTATTTTGGGACGGTGGGAGTATTATTGGAAAATATTTATGACTCATTTGAATATTTGATGTTTCAAATTCATTTTTGGGAACTTATAAAACCCTACCAACGTTTCTCTGGATCTGGTTATTGCCTCGGGTGCGGATCCGCCGCCAGATGGGTCATGGTCCCTCCCCCTGACCCTTTGTCCATGCGAGCAAGGTGAGGCGGGCAGTTCCCATCCAATTTGGGCCTCCGTTGGGTTGGGATCAATTCGGATCTCGATGTGTCGGCGCCGCAATTGGCGGTCGGTGGCTAGTGGGGTGGGGTTCGCCGTTGTCGATGGGCGTGAGGCAAGGAGTTGTCCGGAGATGGGAAGGAGTGGCCTTTTCGTCCTCTCCTGTGATGGTCGATGGTTGTAGGCATGGAACGGGGACGGTCTCGGGGACCAAGAATGCCGGGGCAATGGTTCCGAATGGCGCGATACACAAATTGGCTCTTTAGTGAGTAGTGTGCGCCTGGTGTTGGTAGTGTGTTTCGATCATGTGGGTGGCCATGTGTGTTGTGGTGTGTTATCTTGACTAAGTTGTCGCATCGGTGGCGGCCAAGCCATGAGATGGATATGGTACCCCATGTTTCATCATGGTGGGGTCCTACTCAGGGAGGGGCTAGTATCCTGCTCGCACGATGTATGGGGATGGGGCCGAGTGAAAGCTTTGCGCCTCAGTGCTGACGGCGACAATGCATGTGGGCGTTGTGATCTTCTTGGGGGGCCATCTTGGTCCCTACCTTATGTAACGCCCTCGATGCGGCTATATCTCTCACGTGTGAAGCACGACTTAGAGGTATAACCGCATTGAAAGCAATGTCGCAAGTGAGGTAATCTTCACACAACCCATGTAATACATAAGGGAAAGAGATACATAGTTGGCTTACACTCGCCACTACACACAATACATGAATAAAACATTACATCATCCAAATACACTCAAGGTCCGACTACGGAACCAAAATAAAAGAAGACTACCCCAAATGCTACACAGATCCCCAATCGACCCCAATTGGGCTCCACTACTGATCAACTGGAAACGGAACAACATAAAGGACAAGATCTTCATAGAGCTCCTCTTTGAGCTTGGTTGCGTCATCTGCACGGTATCCTCGACACCTGCAAGCTGGTTTTGGAAGTATCTGTGAGTCACGGGGACTCAGCAATCTCACACCCTCGCGATCAAGACTATTTAAGCTTATGGGCAAGGTAAAAGGTATGAGGTGGAGCTGCAGCAAGCGACTAGCATATATGGTGGCTAACATACGCAAATGAGAGCGAGAAGAGAAGGCAAGGCACGATCGATAAAGCTATGATCAAGAAGTGATCCTAGAACAACCTACGTCAAGCATAACTCCAACACTGTGTTCACTTCCCGAACTCCGCCGAGAAGAGACCATCACGGTTACACACGCGGTTGATGCATTTTAATTAAGATCAACTTCAGGTTTTCTACAACCGGACATTAACAAAATCCCATCTGCCCATAACCGCGGGCACGGCTTTCGAAAGTTCAAAACCCTGCAGGGGTGTCCCAACTTAGCCCATCACAAGCTCTCACGGCCAATGAAGGATATTCCTTCTCCCAAGACAATCCGATCAGGCTCGGCATCCAGGTTACAAGACATCCTCGATAATGGTAAAACAAGTCCACCAACAGCGCCCGAATGTGCCGACAAATCCCGATAGGAGCTGCATATATCTCGTTCTCAGGGCACACTCAGATGAGCAGTCCGTACAACTAAAACCAGCCCTCGAGTTTCTCCGAGGTGGCGGCTGCAAGGGGCTCTAGTTTAGACCAACACTCAGAGGAGCACTGGCCCGAGGGGTTAAAATAATGATGACCCTTGAGTCTGCAGAACCCAAGGGAAAGAAAAGGCTAGGTGGCGAATGGTAAAACCAATGTTGGGCATTGCTGGAGGAGTTTTATTCAAGGCGAACTATCAAGGGGTTCCCATTATAACCCAACCGTGTAAGGAACGCAAAATCCGGGAACATAACACCGATATGACGGAAACTAGGGCAGCAAGAGTGGAACAAAACACCAGACATAAGGCCGAGCCTTCCACCCTTTACCAAGTATATAGATGCATTAATTAAATAAGAGATATTATGATATCCCAACAAAATATCCATGTTCCAAACATGGAACAAGCTCCAATCTTCACCTGCAACTAACAATGCTATAAGAGGGGCTGAGCAAAGCGGTAACATAGTCAAACAACAGTTTGCTAGGACAAGGTGGGTTAGAGGCTTGGTTCAACAATATGGGAGGCATGATAAGCAAGTGGTAGGTATCGTAGCATAGGTATAGCAAAAGAGCGATCAACTAGCAAGCAAAGATAGAAGTGACTTCGAGGGTATGCTCATCTTGCCTGAAATCTCGCAAGGAAGAAGAACGAGTCCATGAAGAAGACAAACGGACGTAGTCGAACGGGTCCTCACAAACGCGACATTATCGGAACCAACCCAAAGAAGCAACACCGGAAAGAAGCACACAACATAGTAAACAAACCACACACGAACATGGTATGATATGCGGGATGCGGTATGCGATGCATATGCAAGATTTGGAAAGGAATGATTGAACCTGGCCTCAACTTGGAAATCCAAGAGTGCCACTGGAAAGGTGAGGTGATTTCGGTTGAAATCGATATAAAGATCACCGGAATCGGATGCACGGTTTGAAAATGGCAAGCAAAACAAATATGGCACCGGTTTGCGATTAACAACAAGTAGCCATCTAAATGCATCAAGATAAATATGCTATAGCACTCAAACATGTCAACAAAATATATGGCAGGAATCCACTCAAGATGCTTGACAAAATATGAACACTGAGCTACGGCTAATTCACTCAATAGCAAGCTCAAACAACCATGGCAAAAGTGAAAATGATAACAGGTTTCAGACTTAGTGAAATTAACACAAGTCTGGAATTTATCATCAGGAAGCACATTCTAGAGCATGAAAAGTACATGCTACAGGAACTTAACATGGCAAGGCAAGGCATGACATGAAGCTACTCAAAGCACTTAACAAAAGTCCCTTAGTGACCTTGAGCTAAAAGGGATCAGAAAATACGATTGCAAGTATGTGAACATGGCAAAAACATAAACAGATTCAGACTTAATGAAAAACTGGAGCATGCAAATCAGTTAATGAGTAGGCATGTTTGCGAGCTCGATGCACTCACTACAGAGCATGGCATGACAAACTAAGCATACATCCATCAAGAATACATGGCATAGAAGCTATACATGGCAAGAACAACAACATAGCGCGCACGGATCAATAGCAGCATCTTCGGCAAAATCGCTAAACATGTCAACAATCTGCCAGGATTCATTTTATAGCAAAAGTAGAGCTCGATTGACTCAAGCTAGGGTGCTCCATAATTTCAAACAAAGACATGGATGGATAGATCACCACATTGTTAACAAAACATCATTACTGATCATCCTCAAAAGAGGCACGGATCACTAGGAAACAACATGAACATATGGCATAACAACAAAATCAGGACAAGGACTTAGTGAAATTCTAAGTCCCTGAAAACAGCGTTATCGATTACGCTACTTTGCAAGCTTGTGCTAGTCACCACAAATATCACAAAAATACATGGTAAGCACCTCTGCAAAGATGGCATGGCATATAACAAAACACATGTAGAGCTCAGGATCATAGCATGCACACATTAATCATGGCAAAAATGACAAAATGTCATTTGCTGAAACAGATCGGACAAATTCCTCACATAGCCCTCTTCTAAAAGCATTTCTGGCATCAAGATGAGCTCAAATGAAAATGATGTAATGAGATGAAATGATGTACTCGTCGAGGCAAACATTTTGATATGCTATACGCATGAATCGAAGCTACGATGATGGAGTTGTGATGTGATGAAAAATGCTAGAAATTATTCAGATCTAGGACTTAGAGAGATTTTTACCCCGCGAAAAAGTCAACGGCCGGATCTGGGTCGCGGAGGCAGAGTGGATCGGGTCGGGTTCGAGGCAGAGAGGACCCGGGCGCTCGTCGCCGACGAGGACGGCGCGGAGGAGGGCAGAGACAGGCGGAGGCGGGCGGCGCGCGTCACGGCGGCGACGGCGTAGTCTCCGGCGAGCTCGTCGCCGGCGAGGACGGCGCGGAGGAGGGCAGAGACAGGCGGCGCGCGTCGCGGCAGCGCACGGCGGCGACGCTTGGTGTGGGGCGCGCAGGCGGCTGCGCGCGGTTGGCGCGGCGAGGCTCGCCGCCGGCGGACAGCTCTGGCGTCGGTGAAGACCGTGGTGGCGGCGCGGCTGTGGACAGCTGGGGCGAGCGGCGGTGGAGGGAGAGCCCGGCGCGGCCCGATTCGGCCCCGGGGCAGGCCGGATCTGGGCCCCAGGTGGCCGGCGCGATGGTGGGAGGCGGCGCGAACACGTGGCATGGCAGGGTTGGCGCGGGAGGCGGCGGTGACGACGTGGCAAGACCTGATTGGCCGGGGCGACGTGGAGGCTGGACATGTCCGGCGCGGTTGGACATGTTCGGCGGCGCGAGGAGGAAGACGCCAGGGTTTCGTCCGTGAATTTTGACGGGGTGCACATATTTATAGGTAGAGGGAGCTAGGAGAGTTCAAATGAGGTGCGGTTTTCGGCCATGCGATCGTGATCGAACGACCGAGATGATGGAGGAGGTTTAGGTGGGTTTTGGGCCACTTTGAAGGGTGTTGGGCTGCAACACACACGAGGCCTTTTCGGTCCCTCGGTTAACCGTTGGAGTATCAAACGAAGTCCAAATGGCACGAAAATTGACAGGTGGTCTACCGGTAGTAAACTAAGGCCGCATGACAAGTCTCGATCCAATCCAAAAACGTTTAACACCCGCACACGAAAAGAGGTAGAAAGGGACACCGGGTGACATAGGAGCGCCGGATTGCAAAACGGACAACGAGGAAAATGCTCAGATGCATGAGACGAACATGTATGCAAATGAAATGCACATGATGACATGATATGAGATGCATGACACGCAAGCAAAGACAAGGCAACAACAGCGAATAACTAGGAGACACCTGGTACATCGGTCTCGTGGCGTCACAACACTCCACCACTACGAGAGGATCTCGTCCCGAGATCTAGAATGGCACCGGAGGGAAAAATGGAAGAGAAAGAAAAAAGGTAAAACTAAGTTGCTTCATTGATAAACGAGTGAGACCAAAGAACCTTGAAAAGGTTAAGCCATTTCGAGAAAAGAATACAACAAAAATGAATAAAGTTGAAAACCTCCGTTAGAAACAAGGAACAAGGAACAACAAATTCGAAGAGCACTCCGGTTGAAAAGAGATGAAAGACTTGATAAAATGAAAGAGCTTGAGCAAAGGGACACAACACTCCGGTTAAATGGATAAGCATGACAAGAACAAGATCCTGACAAGAACAAGAAGAAGGTTTGAAGAGAGCAGCAACACAATGCCTCCGGGAGGAATGAAAGAAAGGAATGAAAGGAATGGGGAAAAACAACATCTTCTACCTCCGATGAGCTTGCAAAGGCATCTTAAGGAGAAAGGTCGAACGGAGTTGTTGGAAAACCAACAATGAAAGGATAAGCTTGATATGGTCTTATGGAATACATCTCAAATTATGAGGTGACAACCTGCCACTAACAAAACCAAAGATTGGATTGATATCAACAAGGAGACGAGAAACTTATTCACCAGGAGGATAAATGAAGAACTTGGGTCATTTATAAGCACCATAAATAGCAAAATCCTTAGGGAAAAGCTTTAGGTGAAATATAACCCAAGATAACTCAAATGACGAGATTGATGGATTCAAAATATCTCATTCTTAACAACATGTGAATCATGAAACATGACTCAAAATATCAACAATGACATAATACCACCTCCAGTGATACGGAAGGAAGAATTGCACTCCGGATTGCAAGATGAAGAATGCTTGAGCTCCTTAGAAAAGAATCTCAATGAACACTTCGAGAATGAATTAAATAATAGATGAACCATCATGTAGAACCTCCGTGAAGAACTCCGGTAACAAAAGGATGATCAAACAGAAGGAAAGAGAAGTTGAAAACATAAAGTGAAACCTTGTAATGATTTAGAAGGAGTTTCGCGATGATACAAAGCGGAAAGGCTTGGAGCTCCGAAAAAGAAAAGATAAAGCCTCTCGAACTGAGAATGTGATATGATGAACCTCCGGAATAAGGAATTAATCACTTCGATGAAACAAGAATAATAATTATGTTACGCTTATCCTTCACCAATTTAAATTGATGACAAGCGGCGGATTTGGCATACTACTTATTCTCGTAGAAAGGATTAAGAGAGATATAACATAAACTTGAGAATGTCCTCCACGAACCACCGTTAGGACTGGAACAATGAATAAATTGGTATGATAACGAAGGAAAAGAAATCTTGAAGGAACCACTGTAAGAACTGGAAATGAACGAAGAAAAGATAAAGAAACACCGGGAAGAATTAGCAAATGAACGAAGAAGCTTGAGGGGATTTAGTTACATGAGAACGAAGAGATCAAGAACTGATTAGAGGATAATTGATCGATGCACCGGTAAGATTAGGAGAACGATAACTGAAAGCTGGGAACGAATAATTATGAGATGATGGGCTCCGGAGAATCAAACTGAAAATACTCTGAATTACTCCGGATGGGTGAAAAGAATATCTCACAATCGCAAATAATTATGAGAGGATGGCAACAAGCTAGAATCACGAATCTTGAAGAAAATGGAGCAAGATTGAGAGAAAAAATCTTCTTCGGTCTTCCAAACTGAGAATGACGACGAGAAATACCATCATGACTTATTTAGGCACTCCGGAAGAATCAAAACAAATAGGTTGAGCCAACAATGAAAAAAATTCGACAGATCTTGGAGAAAAACATAAGACTGATGATAATTCATTCTTACGTCAAACTTTGAAAAGAATTTAGGATAGCTCCGGAAAATTAGAAGAGTCAGGTAAGATCCTGGAAAAGACCTGTGGGTTAGGGCCCACTCAAAAGATACACCATTGAAAAGATTACTTGAAAAGAGAGATTGCACCGGTTGAATTAAAAGGCTTGAATGAGATAACAACCTCGAGATAGGTTGAACGGATCTTGAATGACAAGACGAGCCTTCTGAGGTATCGTCAGGGCACCGAAACAATTGAATAACGATAAGTGGATGATTATGAGGTGCAACGGCATGAGAAAACATTTGAAACGAGGAAAAGGGATATGATCAACACCAAAAGCTTGAATTGAAACCACCGGAGAAGAAAAAGAACGGAGAATGATGAACTAGAAGCTCCGTTAGAATCTTCATGAGAAACACCGGATAAGAATGGAGAGACTTCCATCGATAAAATGGATAGTTGAATAAGAAATCTGAGTCCTTGAAGAAAAAAGGGTGGGAGGGAGGGAAAAAACAAAGGCAACTTGGAGACGAACGAAACAAACACCGTTGAGAAGAACTGATAATTGATCTTGCTGATGTTGAAATGATCGGAACCACTTGAAGAGAAAACACGCCGGTTGAAAAGGATTGACATGACAATCTCGATTATCATGAGGGATTAGTATTCACATAGGAATATGAGAACACCGCTTGGGGAAGGTATGGAATCAACATTTGACATTGAAGCAACTCGAATACCACCACTGAAAACAAAACCAAAGGATTGGCTTGCAAAATAAGCCGGAATAAACATATGATAGAGATTTCGTCTGAAGTTTTCGTGGTGGGGCCTACACGGGCTCGATTGTACAGCACCATCATGTACAAGGCAGTGCACCTGATATACGAAGCATCCCCGAGTCGGCATAGCCAAGGACTCTTCAAGACAAAACGAGACCACTGTAAAACCAACCGTGGATAGGCGGACCACTAGACGTCGAACCCCAATTTCATATCATACATCCGTCGGAAAGATATCCTAAGAGCTACTTGAATTCCCACTTATAAACTCCCGAAATTTTCCGGTTATTCAATCAGGTGTTGGCGATACAGGGGAAGCATAATATCTCACCCAAAACTAGCAAATCCTACATCCAGTTGTATCCATCCTTCAACACATAACCAAGAAACCTTCGAAAATCGTTTACCTCAACCTTCGAAAAGCATCTGTTATACGAGTTATGGCAATACTCCCGAACCCCCGCCCCAGTACTGGGTGGCGTCGAGGTTATCTCACCAACAACTGCATAAAAGAGATTTTCGATGTTGGCAAAACTAAACTCAGGTATTCCAGAACTGCAACGATAAAATTGTGACGACAACACCTCGAAGCTCAATTCCCCGGGACACTGCCACAACCCCTAAATGATAGGAGGCACCAAGAACAATGTTCTCGTCACAAATCGATCGGAACGATTCCAAGATACCCGCGTGATCCGGAAAAAAATGTTGGTGAAATTTTAGAAGAGAAGAGTCAAAACTCTACGTCAGGATGCCTCACGAGAGCGACGAAGGGACTGGGGAGTAAAAAGAATTCCTAACTCTCTGATATATATAATCCTATAAGACTCAAAACATTTCTAGACTCAAAAATGCTAGCGATTCGATCAAGCAGGGGGCTCCTAAGGTCGGGGAAGGCTCTGATACCAACTTGTAACGCCCTCGATGCGGCTATATCTCCCACGTGTCGAAGCACAATTTAGAGGCATAACCGCATTGAAAGCAATGTCATAAGTGAGGTAATCTTCACACAACCCATGTAATACATAAGGGAAAGAGATACATAGTTGGCTTACACTCGCCACTACACATAATACATGAATAAAGCATTACATCATCCAAATACACTCAAGGTATGACTACGGAACCAAAATAAAAGAAGACTACCCCAAATGCTACACAGATCCCCGATCGACCCCAATTGGGCTCCACTACTGATCAACTGGAAACGGAACAACATAAAGGACAAGATCTTCATAGAGCTCCTCTTTGAGCTTGGTTGCATCATCTACACGGTATCCTCGACACCTGCAAGCTGGTTTTGGAAGTATCTGTGAGTCACGGGGACTCAGCAATCTCACACCCTCGCGATCAAGACTATTTAAGCTTATGGGCAAGGTAAAAGGTATGAGGTGGAGCTGCAGCAAGCGACTAGCATATATGGTGGCTAACATACGCAAATGAGAGCGAGAAGAGAAGGCAAGGCACGGTCGATAAATCTATGATCAAGAAGTGATCCTAGAACAACCTACGTCAAGCATAACTCCAACACCGTGTTCACTTCTCGGACTCCGCCGAGAAGAGACCATCACGGTTACACATGCGGTTGATGCATTTTAATTAAGATCAACTTCAGGTTTTCTACAACCGGACATTAACAAATTCTCATCTGCCCATAACTGCGGGCACGGCTTTCGAAAGCTCAAAACCCTGCAGGGGTGTCCCAACTTAGCCCATCACAAGCTCTCACGGTCAATGAAGGATATTCCTTCTCCCAAGACAATCCGATCAGGCTCGGCATCCAGGTTACAAGACATCCTCGACAATGGTAAAACAAGTCCAGCAACACCGCCCGAATGTGCCGACAAATCCCGATAGGAGCTGCACATATCTCGTTCTCAGGGCACACTCAGATGAGCAGTCCGTACAACTAAAACCAGCCCTCGAGTTTCCCCGAGGTGGTGCTGCAAGGGGCTTTAGTTTGGACCAACACTCAGAGGAGCACTGGCCGGGGGGGGGGGGGGTTAAAATAATGATGACCCTTGACTCTGCAGAACCCAAGGGAAAGAAAAGGCTAGGTGGCAAATGGTAAAACCAATGTTGGGCATTGCTGGATGATACGTCTCCAACATATCTATAATTTTTGATTGCTCCATGCTATATTATCTACTATTTTGGACTATATTGGGCTTTATTTTCCACTTTTATATTATTTTTGGGACTAACCTATTAACCGGAGGCCCAACCCAGAATTGTTGTTTTTTTGCCTATTTCAGTGTTTCGAAGAAACGGAATATCAAACGGAGTCCAAACGAAATAAAATCTTCGGGAACGTGATTTTCTCACCGAACATGATCCAGGAGACTTGGACCCTACTGCAAGGAAGCAAAGAGGTGCTCACGAGGGTAGGGGGCGCGCCCCCTGCCTCGTGGGACCCTCGGTGCTCCACCGACGTACTCCTTCCTCCTATATATATCCATGTACCCCCAAACGATCAGAACAGGAGCCAAAAACCTAATTCCACCGCCGCAACTTTCTGTATCCACGAGATCCCATCTTGGGGCCTGTTCCGGAGCTCCGCCGGAGAGGGCCGTCATCACGGAGGGCTTCTACATCATCATAGCCTCTCCGATGAAGTGTGAGTAGTTTACCTCAGACCTTCGGGTCCATAGTTAGTAGCTAGATGGCTTCTTCTCTCTTTTTGGATCTCAATAGAAAGTTCTCCCCCTCTCTCGTGGAGATCTATTCGATGTAATCTTCTTCTTTTGCGGTGTGTTTGTTGAGACTGATGAATTGTGGGTTTATGATCAAGTCTATCTATGAACAATATTTGAATCTTCTTTGAATTCTTTTATGTATGATTGGTTATCTTTGCAAGTCTCTTCGAATTATCCGTTTGGTTTGGCCAACTAGATTGGTAGTTCTTGCCATGGGAGAAGTGCTTAGCTTTGGGTTCGATCTTGCGGTGTTCTTTCCCAGTGACAGAAGGGGCAGCAAGACACGTATTGTATCGTTGCCATCGAGGATAACAAGATGGAGTTTATTTCATATTGCATGAATTTATCTCTCTACATCATGTCATCTTGCTTAAAGCGTTACTCTGTTTTTAACTTAATACTTCAGATGCATGCTGGATAGCGGTCGATGAGTGGAGTAGTAGTAGTAGATGCAGAATCGTTTCGATCTACTTGTCACGGACGTGATGCCTATATACATGATCATGCCTAGATATTCTCATAACTATGCTCAATTCTGTCAATTGCTCAACAGTAATTTGTTCACCCACCGTAGAAAACTTATGCTCTCGAGAGAAGCCACTAGTGAAACCTATGGCCCCCGGGTCTATTCTCATCATATCAATCTCCATCACTTTTATATTGTTTTGCTATTTACTTTGCTTTTACTTTTTACTTTACATCTTTATATCAAAAATACCAAAAATATTCTATCTATCAGATCTCACTCTCGTAAGTGACCGTGAAGGGCTTGACAACCCCTAATCACGTTGGTTGCGGGTAGCTATCGCTTTGTGCAGGTATGAGGGACTTGAGCGTGGGCTCCTACTGGATTGATACCTTGGTTCTCAAAAAATGAGGGAAATACTTACGCTACTCTGCTGCATCATCCCTTCCTCTTCGGGGAAAACCAACACAAGCTCAAGACGTAGCAAGAAGGATTTCTGGCGCCGTTGCCAGGGAGTCTATGCAAAAAGTCAACATACCAAGTACCCATCACAATCCCTATCTCCCGCATTACATTATTTGCCATTTGCCTCTCGTTTTCCTCACCCCCCAATTCACCCTTGTCGTTTTATTCGCCCTCTCTCTCCCTATCCTCCCTCTCTATTTGCCTCTTTTTGTCCGCTTGCTTTTTGTTTGCTCGTGTGTTGGATTGCTTGTTTGTCGCGATGGCTCTACCAAATTTTGGTGATCTTCACTTTAAAAGGTTAGAGGAGATCGAAAACAACGTTAGGAAGTTCATGGTTTTGCAATTTGAGCATAATAATTTCGTTAGAAACGAGCTTAAGGAACAAAAAGGTTTTATGAGTTATATGAACAAAGAGCTCGATGATTTGTCTAAAGAATTTGATGGTATCAGATCCCAAATTGCTCGTCTTGAAAAGATGACTGTTGAAATTTCGAACATGCAAGCTACCTTAGTCAATAAGATGGCCGCAAAATCGAATACCTATGAAAATCAAGATGAAGATCTAAAAGTTATTGATGTGTCCCCTATCAAATCTTTGTTTTGCAATAAGAATCTTGATGAAACTGAATATGATCTTCCTTTACCTAGAAGGCGTTCCAAAAATTCGGAATATTTAGATCTTTATGATGAAATTGATGAAAGTGGGATTGAAAGAAATAAAAATTTAGATGTTGCTAAACCCACTATATTGGATTTCAAGGAATTTAATTATGAAAGTTGCTCTTTGATTGATTGTATTTCTTTGTTGCAATCCGTGCTAAATTCTCCGCATGCTTATAGTCAAAAGAAAGCCTTCACCGAACATATTGTTGATGCCTTGATGCAATCTTATGAAGAAAAACTTGAGTTGAAAGTCTCTATCCCTAGAAAACTCTATGATGAGTGGGAACCAACTATCAAAATTAAAATTAAAGATCATGAGTTTTATGCTTTGTTTGATTTGGGTGCTAGTGTCTCCACCATCCCCAAAACTTTGTGTGATTTGCTAGATTTCCGTGATCTTGATGATTGCTCTCTAAACTTACATCTTGCAGATTCCACTATTAAGAAACCTATGGGAAGAATTAATGATGTTCTTATTGTTACAAATAGAAATTATGTGCCCGTAGATTTCATTGTTCTTGATATAGATTGCAATCCTTCTTGCCCTATTATTCTTGGTAGACCTTTCCTTAGAACGGTTGGTGCGATTATTGATATGAAGGAAGGGAATATTAGATTGTAATTTCCATTAAAAAAAGGCATGGAACACTTTCCAAGAAAGAAAATAAAATTGCCATATGAAACCATCATGAGAGCCACTTATGGATTGCCTTCCAAAGATGGCAATACCTAGATCTATCCTCGCTTTTATGCCTAGCTAGGGGCGTTAAACGATAGCGCTTGTTGGGAGGCAACCCAATTTTATTTTTTGTTTTTTGTGTTTTTATTATTTTAGGGAATAAATAACCCATCTACCCTCTGTTTGGATGTGGTTTTGTGTTTTAATTAGTGTTTGTGCCAAGCTAGACCTATTGGATCTTCTTGGATGATAGTTATTTGATCTTGCTGTAATTTCCAGAAACTTTGTGTTCAGTGCCCGAATTACTAAAAATCATCAGAACGCGATAAAATACTGATTCCAATTGTTGCTGATCAATAAACAAATTATATAGGTCTTCTAATTTTGGTAGATTTTTTGGAGTTCCAGAAGTTTGCGTTAGTTACAGATTACTACAGACTGTTCTGTTTTTGACAGATTCTGTTTTTCGTGTGTTGTTTGCTTATTTTGATGAATCTATGGTTAGTAAAATAGTTTATAATCCATAGAGAAGTTGGAATACAGTAGGTTTAACACCAAAATAAATAAAGAATGAGTTAGTTACAGTATCTTGAAGTGGTCTTTTGTTTTCTTTCTCTAATGGAGCTCACGAGATTTCTATTGAGTTTTGTGTTGTGAAGTTTTCAAGTTTTGGGTGAGTTCTTTTGATGGATTATGAAACAAGGAGTGGCAAGAGCCTAAGCTTGGGGATGCCCATGGCACCCCCAAGATAATCCAAGGATACCAAAAAGTCAAAGCTTGGGGATGCCCCGGAAGGCATCCCCTCTTTCGTCCACTTCCATCGGTAATTTACTTGGAGCTATATTTTTATTCACCAACATGATATGTGTTTTGCTTGGAGTGTCTTGTATTATTTGTGTCTTTGTTTGTTAGTGTGCCACAATCATCCTTGCTGTACACACCTTTTAAGAGAGTCATCTATGAATTAAAATTTGATAGAATACTCTATGTGCTTCACTTAAATCTTTTGAGCTATGTAGTTTTGCTCTATGCACTTCACCTATATCTTTTGAGCGTTATAATTTTTCTCTATGTGCTTCACTTAGATATTTTAGAGCACGGTGGTGGTTTGTTTTAAAGAAACTATTGATCTCTCATACTCCACTTAAATTATTTTGAGAGTCTTAATAGCATGGTAATTTGCTTAATATAAATATGCTTGGTGTTCAAGATATGTGAAATTTTCTTTTGAGTGCGTTGAATACTAAGAGAAGATTGAAGCATGATAATTGTTTTGAGATATGGAGGTGATAATATTAGAGTTATGCTAGTTTAGTAGTTGTGAATTTAAAGAATACTTGTGTTAAAGTTTGTGATTCCCGTAGCATGCACGTATGGTGAACCGTTATGTGATGAAGTCGGAGCATAATTTATTTATTGATTGTCTTCCTTATGAGTGGCGGTCGGGGATGAGCGATGGTCTTTTCCTACCAATCTATCCCCCTAGGAGCATGCGCGTAATACTTTGCTTTGATAACTTCTAGATTTTTGCAATAAGTATATGAGTTCTTTATGACTAATGTTGAGTCCATGGATTATATGCACTTTTTCCCATCCTTCCACCATTGCTAGCCTCTCTAATACCGCGCACCTTTCGCTAGTATCATACACCCACCATATACCTTCCTCAAAACAGCCACCATACCTACCTATCATGGCATTTCCATAGCCATTCCGAGATATATTGCCATGCAACTTTCCACCGTTCCGTTTATTATGACACGCTTCATCATTGTCATATAGCTAGCATGATCATGTAGTTGACATCGTATTTGTGGCAAAGCCACCATTCATAATTCTTTCATACATGTCACTCTTGATTCATTGCATATCCCGGTACACCGCCGGAGGCATTCATATAGAGTCATATTTGTTCTAAGTATCGAGTTGTAATTGTTGAGTTGTAAGAAAAATAAAAGTGTGATGATCATAATTTTCTAGAGCATTGTCCCAAGTGAGGAAAGGATGATGGAGACTATGATTCCCCAATAAGTCGGGATGAGACTCCGAACGGAAAAAAAGAGGCCATAAAAAAAGAGAAAAGGCCCAAATAAAAAAAATGAGAGAAAAAGAGAGAAGGGACAATGTTACTATCCTCTTACCACACTTGTGCTTCAAAGTAGCACCATGATCTACATGATAGAGAGTCTCTTGTTATGTCACTTTCATATACTAGTGGGAATTTTTCATTATAGAACTTGGCTTATTATTCCAATGATGGGCTTCCTCAAATTGCCCTAGGTCTTCGTGAGCAAGCGAGTTGGATGCACACCCACTTAGTTTCTTTTGATGAGCTTTCATATACTTATAGCTCTAGTGCATCCGTTGCATGGCAATCCCTACTCACTCACATTGATATCTATTGATGGGCATCTCCATAGCCCGTTGATACGCCTAGTTGATGTGAGACTATCCTCCCCTCATTTTGTCTTCTCCACAACCACCCTTCTATTCCACATAGTGCTATGTCCATGGCTCACGCTCATGTATTGCGTGAAGATTGAAAAAGTCTTGAAAAAGTTAGAGTATGAAACAATTGCTTGGCTTGTCATCGGGGTTGTGCATGATTTAAATACTTTGTGTGGTGAAGATAGAGCATAGCCAGACTATATGATTTTGTAGGGATAAATTTCTTTGGCCATGTTATTTTGAGAACACACAATTACTTTATTAGTATGCTTGAAGTGTTATTATTCTTTATGTCAATATGAACTTTTGTCTTGAATCTTTCTAATCTGAATATCCATACCACAATTAAGAAATTTTGCATTGAAATTATGCCAAGTAGCACTCCGCGTCAAAAATTCTCTTTTTATCATTTACCTACTCGAGGACGAGCAGGAATTAAGCTTGGGGATGCCTGATACGTCTCCAACGTATCTATAATTTTTGATTGCTCCATGCTATATTATCTATTGTTTTGGACTATAATGGGCTTTATTTTCCACTTTTATATTATTTTTGGGACTAACCTATTAATCGAAGGCCCATCCCAGAATTGTTGTTTTTGCCTATTTCAGTGTTTCAAAGAAACAGAATATCAAACAGAGTCCAAACGGAATAAAATCTTCGGGAACGTGATTTTCTCACCGAACGTGATCCAGGAGACTTGGACCCTACTACAAGGAAGTAAAGAGGTGCTCACGAGGGTAGGGGGCGCCCCCCTAGGGCGCGCCCCTGCCTCGTGGGACCCTCGGTGCTCCACCGACGTACTCATTCCTCCTATATATATCCACGTACCCCCAAACGATCAGAACAGGAGCCAAAAACCTAATTCCACCGCCGCAACTTTCTGTATCCACGAGATCCCATCATGGGGCCTGTTTCGGAGCTCCGCCGGAGAGGGCCGTCATCACGGAGGGCTTCTACATCATCATAGCCTCTCCGATGAAGTGTGAGTAGTTTACCTCAGACCTTTGGGTCCATAGTTAGTAGCTAGATGGCTTCTCTCTTTTTGGATCTCAATACAAAGTTCTCCCCCTCTCTCATGGAGATCTATTCGATGTAATCTTCTTCTTTTGCGGTGTGTTTGGTGAGACCGATGAATTGTGGGTTTATGATCAAGTCTATCTATGAACAATATTTGAATCTTCTCTGAATTCTTTTATGTATGATTGGTTATCTTTGCAAGTCTCTTCGAATTATCCGTTTGGTTTGGCCAACTAGATTGGTAGTTCTTGCCATGGGAGAAGTGCTTAGCTTTGGGTTCGATCTTGCGGTATTCTTTCCCAGTGACAGAAGGGGCAGCAAGACACGTATTGTATCATTGCCATCGAGGATAACAAAATGGGGTTTATTTCATATTGCATGAATTTATCTCTCTACATCATGTCATCTTGCTTAAAGCGTTACTCTGTTTTTAACTTAATACTCTAGATGCATGCTGGATAGCGGTCGATGAGTGGAGTAGTAGTAGTAGTAGATGCAAAATCGTTTCGATCTACTTGTCACGGATGTGATGCCTATATACATGATCATGCCTAGATATTGTCATAACTATGCTCAATTCCGTCAATTGCTCAACAGTAATTTGTTCACCCACCGTAGAAAACTTATGCTCTCGAGAGAAGCCACTAGTGAAACCTATGGCCCCCGGGTCTATTCTCATCATATCAATCTCCATCACTTTTATATTGTTTTGCTATTTACTTTGCTTTTACTTTTTATTTTGCATCTTTATATCAAAAATACCAAAACTATTCTATCTATCAGATCTCACTCTCGTAAGTGACTGTGAAGGGCTTGACAACCCCTAATCGCGTTGGTTGCGGGTAGCTATCGCTTTGTGCAGGTACGAGGGACTTGAGCGTGGGCTCCTACTGGATTGATACCTTGGTTCTCAAAAACCGAGGGAAATACTTACGCTACTCTGCTACATCATCCCTTCCTCTTCGGGGAAAACTAACGCAAGCTCAAGACGTAGCACTGGAGGAGTTTTATTCAAGGCGAACTGTCAAGGGGTTCCCATTATAACCCAACCGCGTAAGGAACGCAAAATCCGGGAACATAACACCGATATGACGGAAACTAGGGCGGCAAGAGTGGAACAAAACACCAGACATAAGGCTGAGCCTTCCACCCTTTACCAAGTATATAGATGCATTAATTAAATAAGAGATATTGTGATATCCCAACAAAATATCCATGTTCCAAACATGGAACAAGCTCCAATCTTCACCTGCAACTAACAACGCTATAAGAGGGGCTGCGCAAAGCGGTAACATAGCCAAACAACGGTTTGCTAGGACAAGGTGGGTTAGAGGCTTGGTTCAACAATATGGGAGGCATGATAAGCAAGTGGTAGGTATCATAGCATAGGCATAGCAAAAGAGCGAGCAACTAGCAAGCAAAGATAGAAGTGATTTCGAGGGTATGGTCATCTTGCCTGAAATCCCGCAAGGAAGAATAAAGAGTCCATGAAGAAGACAAACGGACGTAGTCGAATGGGTCCTCACAAACGCGACGTTATCGGAACCAACCCGAAGAAGCAATACCGGAAAGAAGCACACAACATAGTAAACAAACCACACATGAACATGGTATGATATGTGGGATGCGGTATGCGATGCATATGCAACATTTGGAAAGGAATGATTGAACCTGGTCTCAACTTGGAAATCCAAGAGTTCCACTAGAAAGGTGAGGTGATTTCGGTTGAAATCAATATAAAGATCACCAGAATCGGATGCACGGTTTGGAAATGGCAAGCAAAACAAATATGGCACCGGTTTGCGATTAACAGCAAGTAGCCATCTAAATGCATCAAGATAAATATGCTACAACACTCAAACATGTCAAAAAAATACATGGCAGGAATCCACTCAAGATGCTTGACAAAAGATGAACAGTGAGCTACGGCTAATTCACTCAATAGCAAGCTCAAACAAGCATGGCAAAAGTGCAAATGATAACAGGTTTCAGACTTAGTGAAATTAACACAAGTCTGGAATTTATCATCAGGAAGCACATTTTAGAGCATGAAAAGTACATGCTACAGGAACTTAACATAGCAAGGCAAGGCATGGCATGAAGCTACTCAAAACACTTAACAAAAGTCCCTTAGTGACCTTGAGCCAAAAGGGATCAGAAAATACGATTGCAAGCATGTGAACATGGCAAAAACATAAACAGATTCAGACTTGGTGAAAAACTGGAGCATGCAAATCAGTTAACGAGTAGGCATGTTTGCGAGCTCGATGCACTAACTGCAGAGCATGGCATGACAAACTAAGCATACATCCATCAAGAATACATGTCATAGAAGCTAGAAATGGCAAGAACAACAACATAGCATGCACAGATCAATAGCAACATCCTCGACAAAATCGCTAAACATGTCAACAATTTGCCAGGATTCACTTTATAGCAAAAGTAGATCTCGATTGACTCAAGATAGGGTGCTCCATAATTGCAAACAAATACATGGATGGATAGAGCACCAGAATGTTAACAAAACATCCTTACTGATCATCCTCAAAAGAGGCACGGATCACTAGGAAACAACATGAACATATGGCATAACAACAAAATCAGGACAAGGACTTAGTGAAATTCTAAGTCCCTGAAAACAGCGTTACCGATTACGCTACTTTGCAAGCTTGTGCTAGTCACCACAAATATCACAAAAATACATGGCAAGCACCTCTGCAAAGATGGCATTGCATATAACAAAACACATGTAGAGCTCGGGATCATAGCATGCACACATTAATCATGGCAAAAATGACAAAATGCCATTTGCTGAAACAGATCGGACAAATTCCTCACATAGCCCTCTTCCAACATCATTTCGGGCATCAAGATGAGCTCAAATGAAAATGATGCAATGAGATGAAATGATGTACTCGCCGAGGCGAACATTTTGATATGCTACACGCATGAATCAGAGCTACAATGAGGGAGTTGTGATGTGATGAAAAATGCTAGAAATTATTCAGATCTGGGACTTTGAGAGATTTTTACCCCGCGAAAAAGTCAACGGCCGGATCTGGGTCGCAGAGGCAGAGTGGATCGGGTCGGGTTCGAGGTAGAGAGGACCCGGGTGGCGACGGCGTCGTCTCCGGCGAGCTCGTCGCCGGCGAGGACGGCGCGGAGGAGGGCGGGGACAGGCAGAGGCGGGCGGCGCACGGCGGCGACGCTCGGCGTGGGGCGCGCGGTTGGCGCGGAGAGGCTCGCCGCCGGCGGACAGCTTGGGCACCAGCGAAGACCGTGGCAGCGGCGCGACTTTGGACAGCCGGGGCGAGCGGCGGTGGAGGGAGAGCCCGGCGTGGCCCGATTCGGCCCCGGGGCGGGCCGGATCTGGGCCCCGGGTGGCCGGCGTGATGGTGGGAGGCGGCGTGGACACGTGGCACGGCGGGGTTGGCGCGGGAGGCGGCGGTGATGACGTGGCAAGCCCTGATTGGCCGGGGCGACGTGGAGGTTGGACATGTCCGGCGCGGTTGGACATGTCCGGCGGCGCGAGGAGGAAGACGCTAGGGTTTCGTCCGCGAATTTTGACGGGGTGCACATATTTATAGGTAGAGGGAGCTAGGAGAGTCCAAATGAGGTGCGGTTTTCGGTCACGTGATCGTGATCGAACGACCGAGATGATGGAGGAGGTTTAGGTGGGTTTTGGGCCACTTTGAAGGGGTGTTGGGCTGCAACACACACGAGGCCTTTTTGGTCCCTCGGTTAACCATTGGAGTATCAAACGAAATCCAAATGGCACGAAAATTGACAGGCGGTCTACCGGTAGTAAACCAAGGCCGCATGAAAAGTCTCGGTCCAATCCAAAAACGTTTAACACCCGCACACGAAAAGAGGTAGAAAGGGACACCGGGTGACATAGGAGCGCCGGATTGCAAAACGGACAACGGGGAAAATGCTCGGATGCATGAGACGAACATGTATGCAAATGCAATGCACATGATGACATGATATGAGATGCATGACATGCAAGCAAAGACAAGGAAATAACAGCGAATAACTGGGAGACACCTGGCACATCGGTCTCGGAGCGTCACACCTTACCTACTGACACTCAGGGTGAAAACTAGTGTTTGCCACGGTTGACACGATGACGGTGGCGGTTTCACGTCGTGACCCTCTTGGGGGAATTTTTGATGAGTGGGGGTGTTCCTCGGACGCGTCGACGGGTCTCATGTTCTTCTCCCGGTGTCTTGTTGGAGACGTTTAGTAGTACACCCTAGTGTGTTCTAGCACTCTCTACTTGTTTTGTTTTGTTTTCTTTTGACTGGCTTCTGTATTTTCTCAATATCTTGCATCATTTGGATGCACAATTTTATTAATATAAAGCGAAGCGAAAGCCTGTTTCAAAGTACGTGTTGATAGATATATTAGTTCTCTTTGGATTTTGATAGTTGGTGTGTTCATCAAAAGAATCAGTTGGCTGGTTATTGACGCGACATCTTTGTCCTCTTCATTTATTTAGTTCTGCAACAAGATTCGATTTGTGCAACCCTTTGGATTGATAGTGAAGGATTGCTAACCTAAGTTGTGTGGGGTGTTCTCTTTCTTTTTGTTAGAAAACTTACGGCTTATTCATCATCAATCATGACAGTACAATGAATACTAAAATAATAAAAATTACATCCAGATTCATAGACCACCTAGCGATGACTACAAACACTGAAGCGAGCTGAAGAAATGTCACTGTCATCACCCCTCCCACACGGGAGCTGGGCAGAACTTGTTGGAATAGATAGTCGAGAAGTCTTCGTGCTAAGGCCACCTCTCACTGAAGCAACAACAGTTGCCCATGAAGAGAAGCGTAGATCAAAATGATCCAACCTGAAGACACGTTGGTGAAGACTGGATCCGAGCGGATCCACCAAAGGCAACCACGGACCGGACCCCGTGAGATCTGCCAGATGAAGGAAATATGCCCTAGAGGCAATAATAAAGTTATTGTTTATTTCCTTATATCATGATAAATGTTTATTATTCATGCTAGAATTGTATTAACCGGAAACATAATACATGTGTGAATACATAGACAAAAACAGAGAGTCACTAGTATGCCTCTACTTGACTAGCTCGTTAATCAAAGATGGTTATGTTTCCTAACCATAGACATGAGTTGTCATTTGATTAACGGGATCACATCATTAGGAGAATGATGTGATTGACTTGACCCATTCCGTTAGCTTAGCACTTGATCGTTTAGTTTGTTGCTATTGCTTTCTTCATAACTTATACATGTTCCTATGACTATGAGATTATGCAACTCCCGTTTACCGGAGGAACACTTTGTGTGCTACCAAACGTCACAACGTAACTGGGTGATTATAAAGGTTCTCTACAGGTGTCTCCAAAGGTACTTGTTGGGTTGGCGTATTTCGAGATTAGGATTTTTCACTCCGATTGTCGGAGAGGTATCTCTGGGCCCTCTCGGTAATGCACATCACTCAAGCCTTGCAAGCATTGCAACTAATAAGTTAGTTGCATGATGATGTATTACGGAACGAGTAAAGAGACTTGCCGGTAACGAGATTGAACTAGGTATTGAGATACCGACGATCGAATCTCGGGCAAGTAACATACCGATGATAAAGGGAACAATGTATGTTGTTATGCGGTCTGACCGATAAAGATCTTTGTAGAATATGTAGGAGCCAATATGAGCATCCAGGTTCCGCTTTTGGTTATTGACCGGAGACATGTCTCGGTCATGTCTACATAGTTATCAAACCCGTAGGGTCCGCACGCTTAAAGTTCGGTGACGATCGTAATTAGGGTTTTTGTGTTTTGATGTACCGAAGGTTGTTCGGAGTCTCGGATGTGATCACGGACATGACGAGGAGTCTCGAAATGGTCGAGACATAAAGATTGATATATTGGAAGCCTATATTTGGATATCGGAAACGTTCCGGGTGAAATCGGGATTTTACCGGAGTACCGGGGGGTTACCGGAACCCCCCCGGGAGTTATTGGGCCTACATGGGCCATAAGGGAGAAGAGGAGGGCCGGCCAGGGCAGGCCGCGCGACCCCTCCCCCTAGTCTGAATAGGACAAGGAAGGGGGGTGGCGCCCCCCTTTTCCTCTTTCTCCCTTCCTCCTTCCTTTTCCAACAAGGCAAGAGGGGGGAGTCCTACTCCCGGTTGGAGTAGGACTCCTCCAGGCGCACCCATAGGGCCGGCCGCACCTCCCCCTCTCCCTCCTTTATATACTGAGGCAAGGGGGCACCCCATGACACACAAGTCGATCCTCATGATCGTTCCTTAGCCGTGTGCGGTGCCCCCTTCCACCATATTCCACCTCGGTCATATCGTTGTGGTGCTTAGGCGAAGCCCTGCGTCGGTAGAACATCATCACCATCATCACGCCGTCGTGCTGACGAAACTCTCCCTCAACATTTTGCTGGATCGGAACTCGAGGGACGTCACCGAGTTGAACGTGTGCAGAACTCGGAGGTGCCGTACGTTCGGTACTTGGATCGGTCGGATCGGGAAGACGTACGACTACTTCATCTATGTTGTGTCAACACTTCCTTTGCTGGTCTACGAGGGTACGTAGACAACACTCTCCCCTCTCGTTGCTATGCATCACCATGATCTTGCGTGTGCGTAGGAATTTTTTTGAAATTACTACGTTCCCCAACAGTGGCATCTGAGCCTAGGTTTTATGCGTTGATGTTGTGCACGAGTAGAACACAAGTGAGTTGTGGGCGATATAAGTCATACTGCTTACCAGCATGTCATGCTTTGGTTCGGCAGTATTGTTGGATGAAGCGGCCCAGACCGACATTACGCGTACGCTTACGCGAGACTGGTTCTACCGACGTGCTTTGCACACAGGTGGCTGGCGGGTGTCAGTTTCTCCAACTTTAGTTGAACCAAGTGTGGCTACGCCCGGTCCTTGCGAAGGTTAAAATAGCACCAACTTGACAAACTATCGTTGTGGTTTTGATGCGTAGGTAAGAACGGTTCTTGCTAAAACCCGTAGCAGCCACGTAAAACTTGCAACAACAAAGTAGAGGACGTCTAACTTGTTTTTGCAGGGCATGTTGTGATGTGATATGGTCAAGACATGATGCTAAATTTTATTGTATGAGATGATCATGTTTTGTAACCGAGTTATCGGCAACTGGCAGGAGCCATATGGTTGCCGCTTTATTGTATGCAATGCAATTGCGCTGTAATGCTTTACTTTATCACTAAGCGGTAGCGATAGTCGTGGAAGCATAAGATTGGCGAGACGACAACGATGCTACGATGGTGATCAAGGTGTCGCGCCGGTGACGATGGTGATCATGAAGGTGCTTCGGAGATGGAGATCACAAGCACAAGATGATGATGGCCATATCATATCACTTATATTGATTGCATGTGATGTTTATCTTTTATGCATCTTATCTTGCTTTGATTGACGGTAGCATTATAGGATGATCCCCCACTAAATTATCAAAGTATAAGTGTTCTCCGTGAGTATGCACCGTTGCGAAAGTTCTTCGTGCTGAGACACCACGTGATGATCGGGTGTGATAGGCTCTACGTTCAAATACAACGGGTGCAAAACAGTTGCACATGCGGAATACTCAGGTTTAACTTGACGAGCCTATCATATAACAGATATGGCCTCGGAACACGGAGACTGAAAGGTCGAGCGTGAATCATATAGTAGATATGATCAACATATTGATGTTCACCATTGATACTACTCCATCTCACATGATGATCGGACATGGTTTAGTTGATTTGGATCACGTGATCACTTAGAGGATTAGAGGGATATCTTTCTAAGTGAGAGTTGTCGTGGAATTGTCACGGCAGATGTCCTTAGTGTCAGGACTTAGTCGCGAGGCCAACGCATCTATGTGGTAGCTTGAGAGGGGTTGAGCGGGACGAGAGACGCGATGTTTTACCCAGGTTCGGCCCCTCACGGTGGAGGTAAAAGCCTACATCCTGCTTCATTGATATTGATGATGATGATCACGGTTACAAGAGTGCTCTATCTCGAGAGCTATTGTCTAAACCTAACTTGTCCAACTCGTGGCACTTGTCAATCTTCTTGGGGAGCCTTGCCCCTCCTTATATAAGTTGAAGGGGCCGTCCTACATGTAGAGTCCTAGTAGGATTAGGACTAGTCTCTTTTCTATTACAAGACGGGTAGCAATCCAGGTCTTATTCAAACTGTTTAAGTCGGCCTGGTGGGCCACCTCCCATGATGGGCCGCGGCCTACCTTCATGAGGATACCCGTGTCCCATATCCACGACGGTAGCCCCCGAGCTTTCGGGTGACTCGAAGAGTCGGGCGGAAGGTCTTGATTTTGTTGATGCTTTTGTCTTCCTTGAACGTGGAGCTTTTTTCCGGGTCGTTGACGTAATGGATGCCGAAATGTGGATGAAGAGATTGCCGGGTCATGAAGCATCGACGTTGATGTTGTCGGGTTGTCCTCCGAGGCTGGATTCTGTCTCCAAGCTGGGTCTTCCCTAGCCAGGTCTTTCCGAATTTTTTCCAACTCCCATAGTATGTATATCATCTGTAGCCCCCGAGCGCCGGGTTTGTTTAGGCCTTTAACAACCCGGGGGTCTGTGAACTTGTGTTTTGGTGACGAACAAAGTTCGTTTTTTCACAAATTCTAGGTTGATAGCCCTCGAGGCTCAAGGCGACTCGAGGAGTTGTCTTGAGGCTCTTTGTTCCTGAAATAAAACACATGAATGCATTACACCGTTCGTGATGTATAAAACAAAATTAAATAGTAATTTCAATGACTTTGTCAACTTGTGTTTAAGTTGTTAATCGTTCGACTCGACTAAGTAGGCTTTCACGTGGACTTTCTTCATGGAATATGATATGTTCAGGGTCGACAAAGTCCATGATAGGCATCAGAGTCGATTGACAATACCATACCCACTACTTGGTCGGTTACGAGTTGCATCTGACTTAGTAAAGAACGAACGTAAAATTATTTCGCTGATATGTAGGGCGCCCATGTTTGAACTGTGCATCGTGGCAAATAGTCCTCTTTGGTAACCTTACGACTCAACTTTATGAGAAGAAACGATAGCCCCCGAGATTAACTCAAAGGTGCCGGATA